>NC_034178.2:30574802-30821688 GCF_002021735.2 Oncorhynchus kisutch | reverse complement strand
AGGGAGCCTTACACACCCATGTGTTGTGTGGGTATGTGAACACTACCGTCTTTTATTCTGTGTCTGACCTTGGTCACCCTGCATTTTCATTCAAGCAATGACGTGGGTGTCTCATTTAATGTGTATGCTGCTCCCTGCAGGTGAAAACAGAGACCAGTTTGGAGAGTAAGCACCAAACACTGCAGGGCCTTGCTTTCCCACTGCAGGAGGAAGCCAAACAGGCACTACAACAACTTGCACAGAAAGGCATCAACTACATACAGCTGGTGAGCCATATAGAAATGCCATTAGCCAACCAAGTACAATTTATTGATATCTCTAGCGGCCACATTCTCACCATGACTGACCAATGTATTCTGACCCAATGCACACTGACTGAGCCATACACAGTCATCTCAGTGTTAGCTGTGTAATATTTGTGTGTTGCAGAAGTTGGACACAGAGAAAGAGACTATAGAGCTGGTCCATTCTGACCCAACAGAGACCCGTGAGCTGCCTTGCAGGGTTCCCACGGACACGCCCAGATATCACTTCTTCCTCTATAAACACTCTCACGAAGGGGACTACTTGGAATCTGTTGGTCAGTCTGTTATCGATCATCTCTCTCTCTCTCTCTCTCTCTCTCTCTCTTTGAAATGCCTTTCAAATCAAATCAAATTTATTTATATAGCCCTTCGTACATCAGCTGATATCTCAAAGTGCTGTACAGAAACCCAGCCTAAAACCCCAAACAGCAAGCAATGCAGGTGTAGAAGAACGGTGGCTAGGAAAAACTCCCTAGAAAGGCCAAAACCTAGGAAGAAACCTAGAGAGGAACCAGGCTATGTGGGGTGGCCAGTCCTCTTCTGGCTGTGCCGGGTGGAGATTATAACAGAACATGGTCAAGATGTTCAAATGTTCATAAATGATCAGCATGGTCGTATAATAATAAGGCAGAACAGTTGAAACTGGAGCAGCAACACAGTCAGATGGACTGGGGACAGCAAGGAGTCATCATGTCAGGTAGTCCTGGGGCATGGTCCTAGGGCTCAGGTCCTCCGAGAGAGAGGAAAAAAAAGAGAGAATTAGAGAGAGCATATGTGGGGTGGCCAGTCCTCTTCTGGCTGTGCCGGGTGGAGATTAAAACAGAACATGGCCAAGATGTTCAAATGTTCATAAATGATCAGCATGTTCGAATAATAAGAAGGCAGAACAGTTGAAACTGGAGCAGCAGCACGGCCAGGTGGACTGGGGACAGCAAGGAGTCATCATGTCAGGTAATCCTGGGGCATGGTCCTAGGGCTCAGGTCATCCGAGAGAGAGAAGGAGAGAATTAGAGAACGCACACTTAGATTCACATAGGACACCGAATAGGACAGGAGAAGTACTCCAGATATAACAAACTGACCCTAGCCCCCCGACACATAGCCTCCTTTGCATGGAGTCATTCAGAGTTCACCCTGTCCAGATACAAGTAACCACAGAGATCATACATCCATATAGATAGCATCAGAGTTATCCTCAGTGAACAAGTTTCACATAGAACAATACTATAGTATCCATGTTTGGTATCTATCACACATTCCATAGTCAGTCCTCTGGCGACTGTAACAGTGATACATTTTGGCCCCTCAGAGGGGGAAGGGCTGACTAGTCCTTGGGCATTGTCCTTTGTGCTTTCCTTGTTCTGGACCATTTGACATGCAACTCCAGGTGACAGAGAGCGCATCAATGAGGGCCAATCCTACAGCTGGTCCAATCTCCTACTAGAATGCCAAAATATATCTTGGTTGTTCCATGTCATTTCTGCAAGCCATGACACCCACCATCTCAGATTGTTCTGAAATCGTTTCTGTAGTTAGAAACGGATATGATTAGCATTACTGCAACATTATTTTGTTGAAATAGTTTGTTCTTTGAGAAATGAAGGTAATTGATTGCACCCAAATTGGCAATTTTAGTTCATAAGATTCATATCATATTGAATAAATATAGTACCTAACATCCGATTTGGACCCAGCTTTTGTCTAACAATGAGTTAGACATGAGGAATCATAAGATGTGGTCAAAAGCCACCCATAGGCCCACCACACCCAACGGCAATCCCACTCAAACAATTAAACTCACGTCCCTTTTTCAAGACCCTGTCTTTCAAAGATAATTCGTAAAAATCCAAAATATCTTCACAGATCTTCATTGTAAAGGGTTTAAACGCTGTTTCCCATGCTTGTTCAATGAACCATAAACAATTCATGAACATGCACCTGTGGAACGGTCGTTAAGACACTGACAGCTTACAGACGTTAGGCGATTGAGGTCACAGTTATGAAAACTTTAGGACACTAAGGAGGCCTTTCTACTGACTCTGAACACCAAAAGAAAGATGCCCAGGGTCCCTGCTCATCTGCGTGAACGTGCCTTAGGCATGCTGCAAGGAGGCATGAGGACTGCAGATGTGGCCAGGGCAATAAATTGCAATGTCCGGACTGTGAGACGCCTGAGACAGCACTACAGGGAGACAGGATGGACAGCTGATCGTCCTCGCAGTGGCAGACCATGTGTAACAACACCTGCACAGGATCGATACATCCGAACATCACACCTGCGGGACAGGTACAGGATGGCAACAACAACTGCCCGAGTTACACCAGGAACGCACAATCTCTCCATCAGTGCTCAGACTGTCCGCAATAGGCTGACAGAGGCTGGACTGAGGGCTTGTAGGCCTGTTGTAAGGCAGGTCCTCACCAGATATCACCGGCAACAACGTCGCCTATGGGCACAAACCCACCGTCGCTGGACCAGACTGGACTGGCAAAAGGTGCTCTTCACTGACGAGTCGCGGTTTTGTCTCACCAGGGGTGATGGTCGGATTCGAATTTATCGTCGAAGGAATGAGCGTTAAACCGAGGCCTGTACTCTGGAGCGGGATCGTTTTGGAGGTGGAGGGTCTGTCATGGTCTGGGGCGGCGTGTCACAGCATCATCGGACTGAGCTTGTTGTCATTGCTGGCAATCTCCACGCTGTGCGTTACAGGGAAGACATCCTCCTCCCTCATGTGGTTCCCTTCCTGCAGGCTCATCTTGACATGACCCTCCAGCAATGCAATGCCACCAGCCATACTGCTCGTTCTGTGCGTGATTTCCTGCAAGACAGGAATGTCAGTGTTCTGCCATGACCAGAGAAGAGCCCGGATCTCAATCCCATTGAGCACGTCTGGGACCTGTTGGATCGGAGGGTGAGGGCTAGGGCAATTCCCCCCATAAATGTCCGGGAACTTGCAGATGCATGAGGAGGAGATGCTTAATGCAGCTGGTGGCCACACCAGATACTGACTGTTCCTTTTTATTTTGACCCCCCCCCCCCCCTTTGTTCAGGGACATATTATTCCATTTCTGTTAGTCACATGTCTGTGGAACTTGTTCAGTTTATGTCTCAGTTGTTGAATTTTAGTTATGTTCAGACAAATATTTACACGTTAAGTTAAGTTATGTTAAGTTAAGTTATGTTAAGTTTGTTGAAAATAAACGCAGTTGACAGTGAGAGGACGTTTCTTTTTTTTGCTGAGTTTAGTATATAGTATCAGTTCTATATGTCTGACAAGTAGTATGCAGCTGCGGCTTGGAGTACTGTTTTTCCATCCCATGTAATGTATTATCAGTGAATTTTGTGATGCTTTTTTTCCCTGTTTAGAGAAATTAGACATTGAAGTTGTCAGGTGTATGTCCCATCGTACATCATGATATTAACAGGTTCTGACCACTAGGTGGTGCTGTTCCTGCAATTAGGTATTAAAGGGATAGTTCACCCAAATTACAAAATTACATATTGGGTTCCTTACCCTGTAAGCAGTCTATAGACAAGGTATGACAGCAACCCATGTTTTTGGTTTTGTTTACCTTGTGTGAATGTCCTTGTCTATCAGTGAATCAGTCTTTTGTTTTGTGTTTTTTGTGGATCCCAGGGAGAGTAGCTGCAAAAGCTAATGGGGATCAAAACTTTTTAGTATTCATGGCACAAATCCAATGCAAGTGAATGGTATCTATAATAGCATTTTCGCGCTTCATGTCCAAACAATCTATAAGTAACATCATTGAGTTACTTTAGGATGATTTGGAAATGTTTGAAAATTATAATATATGTGACATCTTGCATTGAATTTGTGACACAAATGCAAAAAATGTAGCATTTGAAACCAAGGGTTAGAACACAAATTATTTTCCTATCATTTCGTTCTGAGCGGAACAATTGGGTGTCAACTCTGTTTCTTGTGCTTTTTGAGGTGGGAGGACCCATCTTTTCTTTGCCTTCTTTCTCTTCCTCTCAGTGTTCATCTACTCCATGCCAGGGTACAGCTGTAGCATTAAGGAGCGGATGCTGTACTCCAGTTGTAAGAGTCGACTGCTGGATGAGGTGGAGAAGGATTACCATCTGGAGGTTGCCAAGAAGGTAATCCGCTGAAATGCACATATTGTACACACAATAGGGCCTTTGTGTTTTCACAATACTGCTCTGTGTCTGTGTGGAAGTCTGCATTTACTCTGTGTTATTGTCTGTTTACAGATGGAGATTGACAGTGGGGATGAGTTGACAGAGGAGTTCCTGTATGATGAGGTCCATCCTAAGCAGCAGGCTTTCAAGCAGGCCTTCGCCAAGCCTCGTGGCCCAGCAGGGAAGAGAGGCAACAAGCGTCTCATCAAGGGCCCTGCGACTAGGGAGAGCAGGCCGGAGAGCTAGAGAGAGGGACAGAGGTCGTCTCGGCAGCTCTTCCCTGAATCCTCCTCCTGTTGCCACGTCCTCTGGCAGCTTGTTTGGCCACGAAGAAGGAAAAGGAGAAGAACATGGAGGGATTTCTGTCATTTTTTATTTCCCCCTGCCTTTGCTTGTGTTTTAACAATGTGTCAATAATGTACATGCTATTCATGAACATCAACTATAGCAGTGGTTCCCAAACTGTGGGGGAGCAAAAGGTCAGCATGGGGAAGAAGAGGGGTCAGCAGAGGAAACTCACTCCGGCTTTCAACTTACTCCAAACTTACTCTGCAGTTTCGATATTGGGTAGTGCATCAGCAGAATGTGTAGAATTGCAGGAAATTTGTTTTAAAATGGCAACATTTTCTCTGCATCCCATAACAAAATGTATAGAATTATGGGAAATAAGCTTTAATCCTACAAAATGTCATGAACATTGCTTGTGCCCATAGAAATAGATGTGGCTTGCTTGTGCGATGGGGGGGGGGGGGGGGGGGGGGGGGGTGTTACCCAGTAAAAAAGTTTGGTAAACCCTAAACTATAGGATAAAACTAAGGATTTCACTTTCATTTTTCGGAATATCTTTCCGTGTCACTCTTAAACACAACATCCTACACTTACACACAGATGGACTGACAGAAATTAAAGACCAGTGGGTGGTCTTACAGATACCTCAGCCGAGTTTCTCTATCGCTAATGTCGCATACAGGAGAAGCGTGTCTCTCTAATGTATTGTCCATACCTTGCTTGTTGCCACTAAATGTTTTGTATCAAACACGTTTTTATAAACAGATGATACTAATGAGAGGAATGCCAAATAAAATATAGTTTTTTTCTTCTGTATGTTGTGTCATAAAAAAACACAGCACAAATTGCCTGGGCCAGATGATGCATTATAGGCTCTTGTTGCATCTACGGCCACTCAGAGGGGACAGAGAGGACACGTCTCTAGCAGTGTTCCCGACAAGACTATTGCAGGCCGCAGCACTAGTCCGGCCTGTTGAGGCAGCGAATGGCCGTCCTTTAACATAAGCACAGGCGATCAACATGTGCAGGCAGTCATGTATAGTTACCACAGAGCAGATTCTCTGTCATTATGAGTTCCTTCTTAATTGAATTCGCAAGTAGCCTATTAGTAATCTACACATGCCTTTGAGAGCATGCAAATTAAAAGACCAGCTGATAGCCGCTGTTATTCATTTACACTAGGTCAAGTTTCGTAAAGGCAACTCAAACATCTATATATCACATGATGACATATTGACCGATTACACATGACACGTGTTGGTTATTAACATTACATCCTTGTTCTTCACTGGTCCTAGGGACACGCATTTCCAGTTCAGTACTAACACACCTGATTCAATTAGTAAGCCTTAGGTAAGACCAGGCAGGAAGAAGAACTCAATGACTGTTTACAACAGTTTGTTTCAAAGCTTACTCTACCGAACAAATAACCAACCAAATCACTGTGGTAAATTAATGTCAGGGCAAACCTAAAATCACATTTGTTTTTTTGTTCTTGTATTTCCAGCAGACGATGGGCAACTTTTTGGAACTCAGTCTAAGTCTCAACTTGCTCTTGAGAGTTAAAATAGTAGAATACACAAGGTGCAATTTCAAAATCTGGTTGTGCATCAGGTCCAGCTGTGGGTATGCAGACCCACGAGCCACTGTGGCCCTTCATGATGAGTTCATATTTCTTGTGGCCCCCACCTCCATCAATGTTGCCCATCCCTGATCTACACTGAACATAAATAGAAACATATGTTAAGTGTTAGTCCCATGTTTCATGAACTGAAATAAAAGATCCCAGAAATGTGTTTACATCCCTGTTAGTGAGAATTTCTCCTTTGCCAAGATAATCCATCCACCTGACAGGTGTGGCATATCAAGAAGCTGATTAAAACGCATGATCACTACACAGGTGCACCTTGTGCTGGGAACAATAAAAGGCCACTCTAAAATGGGCAGTTTTTGTCACCCAACACAATGCCACAGAATGTCCTAGGTTTTGAGGGAGTGTGCAATTGGCATGCTGACTGCAGGAATGTCCACCAGAGCTGTTGCCAGAGAATTGAATGTTAATTGTTCTACCATAAGCTGCCTTCAATGTCATTTTGGAGAATTTGGAAGTACGTCCAACCGGCCTCACAACTGCAGACCATGTGTAATCACGTCACCCCAGGACCTCAACATCTGACTTCTTCACCTGAGGGACATCTGAGACCAGCCACCTGGACAGCTGATGAAATTGTGGATTTGCACAACCGAAGAATTTCTGCACAGGCTGTCAGAAACCGTCTCATGGAAGCTCATCTGTGTGCTCGTCGTCTTCACCAGGGTCTTGATCTGACTGCAGTTTGGCGTTGTAACCGACTTCAGTGGGCAAATGCTCACCTTTGATGGCCACTGGCATGCTAGAGAATTGTGCTCTTCATGGATAGAGACAGCAGGAGCGGTAGAGATACTATGATTGATCGGCTATGAAAAGTCAACTGACATTTACTCCTGAGGTACTGACCTGTTACACCCTTGACAACCACTGTGATTATTATTATTTGACCCTGCTGGTCATCTATGAACATTTGTTCTGTTATAATCTCCACCCGGCACAGCCAGAAGAGGACTAGCCACCCCTCATAGCCTGGTTCCTCTCTAGGTTTCTCTGGCCTTTCTAGGGAGTTTTTCCTAGCCACTGTGCTTCTACATCTGCATTGCTTGCTGTTTGGGATTTTAGGCTGGGTTTCTGTACAGCACTTTGTGACATCAGCTGATGTAAGAAGGGCTTTATAAATAAATTTGATTGATTGATTGATTGATTGATGGATGGATGAATGCCGGTTTCAACTATACTGGGCAGAGCGGTTTGCTGATGTCAACGTTGTGAACAGAATGCCCCATGGTGGCGGTGGGGTTATGGTATGGGCAGGCGTAAGTTACGGGCAACGAATACAATTACATTTTATCGATGACAATTTAAATGCACAGAGATACCGTGACGAGATCCTGAGGCCCATTGTCATGCCATTCATTTACTGCCATCACCTCATGTTTCAGCATGATAATGCACAGCCCTATGTCGCAAGGATCTGTACACAATTCCTGGAGGCTGGAAAGGTCCCAGTTATTCAATTTTTTAAGGCATCTGTGACCAACAGATGCATATCTATATTCCCAGTCATGTGAAATTCATAGATTAGGGTTTAAATGTATTTCAATTGACTGTTTTCCTTATATGATCTGTAAAATAATTGAAATTGTTGCATGTTGCGTTTATATTTTTGTTCAGTGTATATTATTGGAAATAGCCCAATAGTTCCGCATACCCATTACTCAATTCTCAGAATGAGTAGAGGGCAGGCTGCAGCAGGCCTAGTGGGCGGAGATAAGCGCACCATGATTCTTGGAAAGTAGGGGGAAGGTGCAGTCCGATTCCTGGGAGAGCAGAGCAACAAGCGCAGCAATACCGCAAGGCTATGACATGACTATGAGGAATTTAGACTCGTCACTAGGAATTATCAATTTGTTTGTTTTTTTGACACTGGCATTCACTGTAATATATTTCAAAAAATAAAATGTGAAGGTTTGGACTGGAGTTTACAAACTATAACCCGGTCGGTGGCAGCTCCGCATGACGTCAGAGGCGCTGGTGTGCTGGACAGTTCTCAGAATATAATTCTTGGAATTGGCGAATTTTAAAAGCCAAACCCACAGTCTTTCCTTCACACGCTTAGAAGCCATTCTAGTGGCAACACTCATCGCACTGCTGCTCTGTATTCTATTTGTCTAAATTATACATTTATTATATTGCTTTTGAATTAGTTAATTACAGACCGTCTATTAACATATGGGATATTCGGACACAACTTCTCTATTCACTGAACAGATGCGTGGGACATTCAGTACAAAATAAAGACATTCCTTTGTTTCGACCGGCTTTATTTCCGTTAAACCGCTGTGGAATTAGACTAGTATGGGATATTGAAGACTCACCATCATGATTCTTTGTGTTCAGAGGTAAGTTCACATTATTTTGTCCCTGTTTGATGGAAAATTACGCCATGCTTACATGTTGATATTCAAAACCAAAAGGTAAAGGCAAAAGTGTTTATCTTCGACATAATATGATCTAAAATCATTTATGGCTAGAAAACAGAAAACATACAGAATATAGTCAAATAAGATCCATGTGGGTCGTTCTTCAATTATGGTGGCATTTGTGAATAAAAAAATATTTGGGTAGGGTACTTTTTCCCATGCTCAATAAACTAATATTGAAAATATGGTAGCTTAATTCATGTTTTCAAATATTGTTTTAACAGTAGGAGGAGTAACACCAATGATGGTAATACTAACTATGTTTCCTTCCAACCTTGTTATGCGCGTAAAGAAGTCTTACATGTTGGATAACAAATGTCACGACAGCCCAGATGGAAACAGAAAATGTGTCGGTAAACTTTCCAAATGTCGACAAAACAAAATACGCTTGACAAGGTGGGATCTTTTGTGTTTGTAAAATGAATTCTGCGAGAAATGTCGGTAGAAACGATTTTTACATTTGAGTCATTTAGCAGACGCTCTTATCAAGAGCGATTAACAGAAGCAATTACGGTAACACATCGACAGATTTTTCGACCTTGTCGGTTCGGAGATTGTTGGAAACACACCACTGGTGTGGAAATGCGCATCTTTTCTTCATGCGGATTTTAGAATATTCACATGAAAATGTGTTTCCAATTGTATGGAAACCTCATGAGAACTAATGAAACATTTTAGATTCATTAGGATTTTCTGAAATAGAGGCTTCAAATGCTGGAATCTAAGGTTATCAATCCTTTACAAATCATTTACTGAAGTGATATTAGTAATAACTTTGCTCACAATGCTAGTTCCCTTCCTTTAATTGACTAACACCATGTAACACATTAGACTTAGACACACCAGCACTTATGAAATCCTCAAATGGATGACATAGGCCTGCTAAAAGGATGTGAAGAGCTGACATTTTTCATTAAAGAAGCACTCCAGCTTTTTTGGGATTATTTTCCTGTTGAAAAACAATGTCTCTGTGTAGAAATACAGTAATGTATACACACTTAAGGGTTAACAAATATGTTTTCAGCAAAATAGTTTAAAAAATGTTTTAGGCACAAGTGCAAACTTCATGGAGTAGGCCATTCAAAGAGATACAAAGAGGTGCCTTCTGATGTCATCGGCCTTTCCCCCCACTCCCACTTGTGCCATGTCAGAGGACACCTGGACCGCCTATTGAGATCTGTCTTTTGTTAAGTAAAGTAGGTAATAAATTAGCTGAAAAGGAGACTGGACTAAAACTCCTCCCCGGATAAAAGTTTGCCACTGGAGAGAATGCTCAAGGTCCTTGTATATCTTTGTAATCAGTGATGTTCAAGACGCTAACACCAATGATTTTTTTTAAATGTATTTTTTTATAGCCTTCTTTGTTTTTATTGATCGATACAATATATGAAATAGTTCCGTTCACTGTCTAGCATTCAAAATAATAGATAGATATCTCAAAATCCCCAAAACATGTCACTACAACTCTACACACCACTACTGAGACAAGCCAATTTGCCTAAGTACTTTAAACAATGCATAAACATAAAGTTTTGCAGTATTAAGGATTTGCAATATGTTTTATCATTGATTTACAGTTCAATATAAACACATTTGCGTGGTGTGGGCAAGGCCAGGGTTGTGGGTTTGATTCCCTGTGCCACCCATATGTAAAATGTATGCACGCAAATGTAAATCGCTTTGGATTAAAGCGTCTGCTAAATGGCATATATTATATATCATGGTTGCAAAGGGACGCAAATGCCACCACATTTCAAGAGCGCCCCATATAGAAAGTGTGCATGGCTAACTGTGGTATTCTCATTTGAAGTTCTTTTATGTAGGCTTGAAAATGTACATGTGGGGATTCATATTATAACACGACCAATTTGAACAGTCCTAACACCTGTTACGGAGCATCTCGATCAATTCACACTCACAGTCTGTGACCGCTTGATGTGTGTGCTCTTTGTCTGGCCAATGTTCAAGGGAGGGAGGCAGGCAGCTGTCCGAGATTTAATGTAGAGATTTTAGATTTTCCAAAGACACCCCTCCCAAATGATGAGCTTTGTGCGTGCAAAAGCGATGCAAAAACAAACAACAAGTGTTAGGACTTATCCTATAACAGGGTAGTGGGAAATGTAATGAAAGGTTAAACGTGTTAGATATACCGGTCCCCCCCCTACTGTTTCCTACACTTCTCCCGTGCTTATTATTGTGGTCTCTTGTTTACAGCCCTAGACCACTGCTGTCTGGTACACCCACAGAGGGCCACCTAGGAATGCGGACAGGGAGCGTCTCCTCCCCTCACTGCATTCACAGCACCTCTCCGCAGTGGGACCCCACAAAAGACCTGCGCACCATCGCCAACAACACATTCTACCTTGATACCTCAGGTAATGCAAAGTGTAATATTCAAAATGGGAACTCGGTCCAACAGGCTCTCTGAAACCCCCTCATTGTTTCTTGTTGTAATGTTTTTCATAATTGCGTTTCAATTCATCCATCCAACTGTTTACTACAGGCTTATCACTCAAATCTAAACCATTGAATAAGTGAATAACCTTTGACCCAACTCTGCAGGCTGGTACTGGGGAGCCATCACAGCAGGTCAGGCCCATGAAGCTCTGCAGGCAGCGTCAGAAGGGGCCTTTCTGATTCGAGACAGCAGCCATCCCCTGTACATGCTGACCCTGTCTGTTAGGACTGCCCGTGGCCCCACCAGTATACGCATCCAGTACAGTGGAGCCCGGTTTCTGCTAGACTCCAGCTCGCCAGCCCGACCTAGCCTTCTGTCCTTCCCTGATGTGCCGAGCATGGTGCAGTACTATGTGGGACCAGGGAGGAAGGTGCAGCAGGGGAAGGTGGAGGAAACTCATGGTGGCAAGCCTGCCCAGAGGACAGTTCAGGAGAGCACAGTACTGCTGAAGCTCAAGCGGGCCCTGCACAAGCCCCAGGCTTTCCCCTCCCTACAGCACCTTGCACGCCTCACCATCAACTGTAGCACAGACTGTCCTGACCAACTGCCTCTGCCACGCCCACTGGTGCGCTTCCTGCAGGACTACCCGTTCCAGGTATGAGGGTCCTGTGATCCGTTCAACTAAATCTCGAGGAGCGCTGTCAGAAATTGGTCCCTGGCAGCTGGAAACCACATCACTGCACTGGTCAGTAATAATGCCACATCGGACACATGGTTGGTCATGAGACCATGTCTGGGAAAGAACCTTTCAGAAAATGGTGTCTCGTTATTGTATTTCTCAGAGGGGGAAGTGGAGTTCTGCGAACCCCGCTGCATGAGGTTCACTGGAAAACAAAACGTGGTGCGAACTGTAGTGTAGCCCCGTGCTATGAGAGATATGCTCCCCACCCTCTTGCTGTGGCAGTGAATTGTTTTCCAGTGAGATGCATTTTCAATGTTTTATTTTGGTCATTTTTTTTACCCCCGCGACTCTGTACATATCCCTTTTTCTATAAAAATAATCTTCAACATGAGTCCTACTGCTTCTGTCTTCAATGTCCTGTTCTCTTTTGGTGGGTCAATGGCCACAAGAAGCTTTATAAGTCTACATCCACAGGAAAAATATAGGTTGTCATGCAACATCAACGTCTACCCCCCCCCCCCCCCCCCCCCCCCCCCGGTTAAAGTGTGTACCAGAGGAGGCTGGCGGGAGGCGCTATAGGAGGACGGGCTCATTGTATTCGCTGGGATGGAATCAGTGGAACGGAGTCAAACGTGATTTGAAGTGTTTGACACCGTTCCATTCATTCCGTTCCAGCCATTACAATGAGCCCGTCCTCCTACAGCTCCTCCACTGGTGTGTACCCAGCCGATATACGAGGCAGAAGAGGCTGGCTGGATTTGAACGTGCCAGACTGAATCTGAGTCAGTGGGTGAGTCTGCGAGGGAGGGGAATGGGAATCACTTAATTCCTAGAACTATTGCATGCTTCCTGGGAGGGTGAAATTCTGAGAGGGAGGGTTCTAAGAAAAGCCTCTTAGTAATTGCCTTCAGCCTACTGCTCACTCTGACTATCACACTCACTCGCCATGCAAACACACATTAGTACCCACATTAGTGTCCCAGGTATTAGTGTCCCAGGTATAAATGTACGTATCTATGATATGTATTTGGGAGGGTTGGTGAATTTGAACTTTTGTGGGGTTTAGTGTGTGTGTACGTGGCGTGGTGGGGGGGTGTTACGTCTGTAGCAGTCTGGCCTGAGGCCAGTGGAACAGGATCCATATCTCATACAGCCTCTCTCAACGCTGGCCCCGGTCTTTATCTTTGTCGTACTCCCTTTTTTGAAAGATGCAGCAACGAGGCCTCTAAGGTACAGAGAGGATATGAATCGGGGATTTCAAGTGAATACGTCCCTCGATCCAGATTTTGTAAATGGAGTTATCTAATAAAGATATAGCAGTCTTTGATTTACTCCTGAACTGTTGGTGATGTCATGATGCATGTGCACATGGTGTAATCCTTCTACACTTCCCTCTACCCACTGCTGGATGAAAGGGAAAGGGGGATACCTAGTCAGTTGCACAACTGAATGCATTCAATCTAAATGTGTCTTTCGCATTTAACCCAACCCCTCTGAATCAGAGAGGTGCCGGAGGGCTGCCTTAATCTACGTCATCGGCGCCTGGGGAGCAGGTGTTGTTAACTGCCTTGCTCTTTTTTGTTTTACCCCTTTTTCTCCCCAATTTCTGTGGTATCCAATCGGTAGTTACAGTCTTGTCTCGTCGCTGCAACTCCCATACGGACTCAGGAGAGGCGAAGGTTGAGAGCTGTGTGTCCTCCGAAACACAACCCAACCAAGCCTAACTGCTTCTTGACACAATGCCCACTTAAGCCAGAAGCCAGACGCACCAATGTGTTGGAGGAAACACTGTGCACCTGACCGTGTCAGCGTGCATTATGCCCGGCCCGCCACGAGTCGCTAGTGCACGATTGGACATCCTGACGGCCAAACCCTCCCCTAACCCAGATGACGCTGGGACAATTGTGCACCGCCCCATGGGTCTCCTGGTCGTGGCCGGCTACAACAGAGCCTGGACTCGATCCAAGAATCTCTAGTGGTACAGCTAGCACTGCGATGCAGTGCCTTAGACCACGGCACCACTCGAGAGGCCCTGGCGCAATACTCTTAACCGCTAAGCTAACGACTGTTAGAGAGGAAGGGACGAGAACGCACACTAAAAACACACACTAAGGCCTTCACAAACACATAGAGCACACAATGCCTTACTCCTGGTTTGACAAGTGTTTTGGAGCCAGTCAGAATGTGTTTTATCACTTGCATGCATCCTCCCCATCCAGAGCAGCAAGGTCCTCAAACCTGAGGCGGACAACAGTGAGCACTTTAGTTCATATACCTGTTTGAAACGTGAGACTCAAGAAAGTATAGCAACAAAGTGTGGGTGCATGTGTGTGATTGTGTGTGACTGACTGTTCGTCTCACCGGAGGACTTCAGGTTCAAGGGATGTCACATCCTCTGAGAATAGGTACGGAGGGTTGCTGACCAAAGCTGAGAGGGGACACATTCTCACAATCATGTCTGCATCTAGAGCATAATGTCGAATCACAACCTTGAAATTGGCCAATATGAATGTTCCATTATTATCTGTAGGGTTTATCTTTCTTCACTGATTTCATAATATCCCACCCCCATTTTCCCCAATAATGGTACATCTTATCCAATCCATATGGTATACCTTAAGTAAGAACCTTAACCTCAAGTCGGTCCTGGAGCCCCAAACTAACATACAGCCAAATATGTTAGCACATATTCACACAACATAAAATCAAAAATCAATGTAGGTAATCAAAGTATCAAACTATTTCTATGCTGTGTTTTCATGATTACCTATGTATGTTTTCTCTTGTCAGATCCACAGCATCCTTGTTTTTTTCCAAAGCAATTGCTCTGAGCTGAGAGGGAAATAGAGAGAGAGAGAGAGCGAAACTAAGATCTGGGTGTTGTTTGAGTGAAGGGGCTCAGAGATCTCGGAACATAATAGGAGACTAAAAGAGCAAAATAGGGCTGCTCAACAAACTGAGGGAGAAAGCACCAGAGCCACAGCCCACTTCCAGGCACCTAAAATGGGTATCCTCACTTACTCCAGGAGATCTGTAAGCACTAAGCCAACCAGCTCCTGCACCTAGGGTACTCCTGGCTAGTGCTACATAACCCACTATTCACCTGATCTACGGGACACCTACTAGACTGGGTTAAGAACTGCCAGACTAAATGTCTAAGACCCCCATCAAGAGCCTCGCTATGTTAGCCGGGTTCCATTGAAGACCAAGACTTGTCTGCTCTCCCTCCCAAGGACTTCAACCTCCGGGAGGCCTTCCGTAAGAGGCAATCCGCCACCCTCCCTCCTCATTGTCTATACAACTGTGCCATAGCGGGGTCGTCTGTACTCCCTCTCGACCCCTGAAGCAGCAGTCATGGACAATTTCATCCGAGAATCGCTGGAGGCAGTCACACCCTGACCTAACCAAAATATGTAGAAAAACAGAGATGTCTAAGGTCAGGGCGTGACAGTACCCCCCCCCCCAAAGGTGCGGACTCCCAGCCGCAAACCTGAACCTAAAGGGGAGGGTCCGAGTGGGTATCTACCCTCGGTGGCAGCTCCGGTTCTGAACGTAGCCCCTCCTCCTTACGCTGATCCCATCGCTTTTATGGATCCGGACTGTGGATCATCGCCGGAGGCTCTGGACTGCAGCTCGCCGCCGAAGACTCTAGACTGCTGCTAGTCGCCGAAGACTCTAGACTGCAGCTCGTCGCTGGAGACCACAGACTGGGGACCGTCGCCGGAGGCCCCGGACTGGGGACCGTCGCCGGAGGCCCCGGACTGGGGACCGTCGCCAGAGGCTCCGGACTGTGGACCGTCGCCAGAGGTTCCGGACTGTGGACCGTCGTTGGAGGTCCCGGACTTGGGACCGTCGTTGGAGGTTCCGGACTGGGAACTGCTGCCGGAAGCTCTGGACTCGGAACTGTCGCCGGAAGCTATGGACTGTGGAGGCGCACTGGAGGCCTGATGCGTGGGACCAGTACAGGTGGCACCGGGCTGAAGACATGCACCTCAGGGCGAGTACGGGGAGGAGGCACATGACGTACTGGACTGTGGAGGCGCACTGGAGGTCTGATGAGTGGTGCCGGCACTGGTGGTACCGGGCTGGTGACACGCATCTCAGGGCGAGTGCGGGGAACAGGCACAGGACGTAATGGACTGTGGAGGCGCACTGGAGGCCTGATGCGTGGTGCCGGCACTGGTGGTACCGGGCTGGTGACACGCACCTCAGGGCGAGTGCGAGGAAGAGGCTCAGGACGTACTGGACTATGAAGGCACCCTGGACGTCTGGAGGGTAGAGCTGGCACAATGCGTCCTGGCTGGATGCTCACTTTAGCTCGATAAGTGCGGGGCGCTGGCACAGGACGCACTGGGCTGTGAAGACGCACTGGGGATACAGCACGTGTATATACCAGGATATCCTGGTCCAAAGAGGTGTACTGGAGACCAGGAGCGCTGAGCCGGCACAACCCGTCCTGGCTGGATGCCCACTCTAGCGCGGCAAATGCGGGGAGCTGGAATAGAGCGCACCGGGCTATGAATGCGCACTGGGAACACCATGCGCATCACTGCATAACACGGTGCTTGACCAGTCCCATGCTCCCCACGGTAAGCATGGGGAGTTGGCTTAGGTCTAAACCCTACCTCCGCCAATCTCCCTGTGTACCCCCCCCAAAAAAATAATTTGGGGCTGCCTTATGTGCTTCCGTCGTTGCCTTGACTCCTCGTATCGTCGCCGTTCCTCTTTCGCTGCCTCCGGCCTGCTTCCATGGCAGGGTCTTGTCCTCTGCCATTACCTCCTCCCAGGTCCAGGATGTCCTCCACTCACTTTTCTCCCAGGCCCAGGATCCCTGCTCCTCTTGAACATGCTGCTTGGTCCGTTGGTGGTGGGATCTTCAGTCACGATCGTCGTATGAGTGAGACCAAGGCGCAGCGTGAGTAGAGTTCCACATCATTTTAATAAATCGAAACTCACTAAACAAAACAACAAACAACCAAACGAAACGTGACGCTACTGATGTGCACTAAGGCAACTATACATAGACAAGACCCCACAACACAAATGAGGAAAATGGCTACCTAAATATGATCCCCAGTCAGAGACAACGATAAACAGCTGTCTCTGATTGGGAACCATATCAGGCCAACATAGACATACAAAAACCCCTAGAAATACAAAAACCCTAGACATACAAAGACTAGAGTACCCACCCTAGTCACACCCTGACCTAACCAACATATATAGAAAAACAGAGATATCTAAGGTAAGGGCGTGACAACCAGCTAATTATTCGAATCTGGTGTGCTAGATTAGGGTTGTAGTGAAAACCTACAGTACGGTTGCTCTCTGGGAACAGGGTTGGAGAACCCTGGTCTAAAGCAACCGACCGTAGATGAAAGTCAAGGAGTGATGTCGGGGAGTTATATCAGCCGAAAGTCATATGTGGTTTTCCAACAGCAAGGCTCAGATCAACATGGCAGTTTTTCTTAACAATGTCGAAATAAATAAATGTGTCTCCATCCCACAGGAGGCTGGTGGGAGGAGGTATAGGAGGATGGGCTCATTGTAATGGCTGGAATGGAATTCATGGAACGGTGTCAAACTCAAAAATGGAAACCACATGTTTGACTCCATTCCATTTAAACCCTAACCTTAGCCCTCACCTCAACGATAACCAGTGGTCAAAGAAGATTTCATTTATTCCCAGTATAGGACCTCCCATTTATTCCATTCGGCGCATGTGACAAATAAAGTTTGATTTGATTTATGTGTGGGTCTACCTTTTAATGTGGTATAAACACAATCAGTCATGATGATGCTTTCAAACAATTACTTCGAAAGCCTCATGCAGGCTACCTGCACTCAATACTCAAGGACGGCTCAACGACAGGGGGAATGGTAATAGTTTTAAGCCTCATTTAGATATTTCTCTGCTTATTATTTCCGACATTTGGTTGGCTATTTGTTAGAAAACTTGTCTATAATTAGATTCATGCAGCTTCTCGTCCGTCGTTACTTGATGTTCTTCTTGAACACTTAATAAAGCCTTGCTCACTGGAATATGTCATAAATCGATAGAATGATCAACAAATCATCAACAATCTAGTTGACATCGATAAAGTTTTCTCTTTCAATTCAGAGCTATTAGTATAAAATTCTACATGTGAGACCTATAGTCAGTGTCCAGACTTCAGTTACTATTCCTATTCCAACTACTACTAAAACAATTCTTGCATCCTTACAGTGTGATTTGTTACATACAAAGAGACATCACTTATGAAACATCAAAAAGTGTTATGACCTGAAAAGTGTAGTAACCTGAATTGATGCGTAGCCAACACAGCTGTTCGCGCCTGTCTCAGTCTCGGCCACTCAAGAACACTAAGGTAACCTGCCTAAATGACTACCGACCCGTAGCACTCACGTCTGTAGCCATGAAGTGCTTTGAAAGGCTTGTCATCAACACCATTATCCCAGAAACCCTAGATCCACTCGAATTTGCATACCATCCACAGATGATGCAATCACTATTGCACTCCACACTGCACTTTCACACCTGGACAAAAGGAACACCTATGTGAGAATGCTATTCATTGACTAAAGCTCAGTGTTCAACACCATAGTGCTCTCAAAGCTCATCACTAAGCTAAGGACCCTGGGACTAAACACCTCCCTCTGCAAATGGATCCTGGACTTCCTGACGGGCCGCTCCCAGATGGTAAGGGTAGATAACAACACCTCCGCCACGCTGATCCTCAACACGGGGGAACCTCAGGGGTGCGTGCTCAGTCCCATCCTGTACTCCCTGTTCACTCATGACTGCACGGTCAGGCATGACTCCAACACCATCATTAATTTTGCCGATGACACAACAGTGGTAGGCCTGATCACCGACAACGACAAGACAGCCTATAGGGAGGAGGTCAGAGACCTGACCGTGTGGTGCAAGGACAACAACCTCTCCCTCAATGTGATCAAGACAAATGAAATGATTGTAGACTACAGGAAAAGGAGGACCGAGCACGCCCCCATCCTCAGAGACGGGACTGTAGTCGAGCAGGTTGAGAGCTTCAAGGTCCTTGGCGTCCACATCACCAACAAACTAACATGGTGCAAGCACACCAAGACAGTTGTGAAGAGGGCATGACAAAACCTATTCCCCCTCAGGAGACTGAAAAGATTTGGCATAGGTCCTCAGATGCTCAAAAGGTTCTACAGCTGCACCATCAAGAACATCCTGACGGGTTGCATCGCTGCCTGGTATGGCAACTGCTCGGCCTCCGACCGCAAGGCACTACAGAGGGTAATGCGTACGGCCCAGTACATCATTAGGGCCAAGCTTCCTGCCATCCAGGACCTCTATACCAGGCGGTGTCAGAGGAAGGCCCTAAAAAATGTCAAAGACTCCAGCCACCCTAGTCATAGACTATTCTCTTTGCTACCACACAGCAATCGGTACCGGAGCGCCAAGTCTAGTTCCAAGAGGCTTCTAAACAGCTTCTACCCCCAAGCCATAAGACTCCTGAACATCTAATCAAATGGCTACCCAGACTATTTGCATTGTCCCCCCCTGTTATTATCTATGCATAGTCACTTTAATAACTCTACCTACATGTACATATTACCTCAATTACCCCGACTAGCCGGTGTGCCCGCACATTGACTCTGTACCAGTACCCCTTGTATGTAGCCTCACTATTGTTATTTTACTGCTGCTCTTTAATTATTTGTTACTTTTATATATTTTTGGGGGGTATTTTTCTCTAAACTGCATTGTTGGTTAAGGGCTTGTAAGTAAGCATTTCACTGTAAGGTCCACACTAAATAGTGTAATAGTCTACAGTGTTCTTGAAATCAATGTTTTATTTATTTTGATAGGCTCCTGTTTTACCAGTATGGCGTAGGCCTACCCCCACTATGTCTATTGTTGGTACTCTGTACCAAACCTTTCAAGTTTACTTTCTTTTTTTGACCATAACCCTTACCTAACCCCAACCATCATTGTCCGTTTGGAAGACCCATTTGCGACCAAGCTTTAACTTCCTGACTGATGTCTTGAGATGTTGCTTCAATATATCCACATCATTTTCCTACCTCATGATGCCATCTATTTTGTGAAGTGCACCAGTCCCTCCTGCAGCAAAGCACCCCCACAGCATGATGCTGCCACCCCCTTGCTTCACGGTTGGGATGGTGTTCTTCGGCTTGCAAGCATCCCCCTTTTTCCTCCAAACATAACGATGGTCATTATGGCCAAACAGTTCTATTTTTGTTTAATCAGACCTGAGGACATTTCTCCAAAAAGTATGATCTTTGTCCACATATGCAGTTGCAAACTGTAGTCTGGCTTTTTTATGCCGGTTTTAGAGCTGAACGTCCTTCCAGGTTATGTCGATATAGGACTCAATTTACTGTGGATATAGATACTTTTGTACCTGTTTCCTCCAGCATCTCACAAGGTCCTTTGCTGTTGTTCTGGGATTGATTTGCACTTTTCGCACCAAAGTACGTTCATCTCTAGGAGACAGAACGCGTCTCCTTCCTGAGCGGTATGACAGCTGCGTGGTCCCATGGTGTTTATACTTGCGTACTATTGTTTGACAGGTGGACGTGGTACCTTCAGGTGTTTGGAAATTGCTCCCAAGGATGAACCAGACTTGTGGAGGTCTACAATGTTTCTTCTGAGGTCTTGGCTGATTTCTTTAGATTTTCCCATGATGTCAAGCAAAGAGGCACTGAGTTTGAAGGTAGGCCTTGAAATACATCCACAGGTACATCTCCAATTGACTCAAATTATGTCAATTAGCCTATCAGAAGTTTCTAAAGCCATGACATAATTTTCTGGAATTTTCCAAGCTGTTTAAAGGCACAGTCAACTTAGTGAATGTAAACTTCTGACCCACTGGAATTGTGATGCATTGAATTTTAAGTGAAATAATCTGTCTGTAAACAATTGTTGGAAAAATTACTTGTGTCATGCACAAAGTACATGTCCTAACCGACTTGCCAAAACTATAGTTTGTTTAACAATACATTTGTGGAGTGGTTGAAAGACGAGTTTTAATGACTCCATCCTAAGTGTATGTAGACTTCCGACTTCAATGGCATACATAGATAATGAATAATATATAGATTATAAGCAGAAGGAGCCTTTATCAGATCTAGTAAAAAATGGCTGGAGGAGGGTGAACAGAATTCATCCTATTTCTTTAGACTTGAGAAATTTCACTCTACAAATAACACTATCCATAAGTTAAACACGGATGGTATTATTACAGATTACCAGAAATTCATCGCTAAATACTGTAGCAATTTTTACAGGAAATTGTATAGCTCTACGTACTCTCAGGAATCCACAGATATGATTTTTGACTCACTGAAGAATGTTTCCATCTATCAGTGATACAGAATCTAAACAATGTGATGAACCCATCAAAGTTCAAGAGATTATAGTCTATCAAACATCTGAAGAACAATAAATCCCCAGGTGTTGATGGATTTACATCAGAATATTACAAATGATTTTCTGAACAAGTAGCTTCCTACTTGAAGTCTTTTTAGAGAGTATTAAAAACAATGTTCTCCCTCCTACAATGAATCAGGGGTTAATAACACTGATGCCTAAGCCTAAAAAAGAAGTGCTGCTCATCGATAACTGGCGTCCAATTTGTCTTCTTAATAATGACTATAAGATATTAGCCTTACTACTTGCAAAAAGAATTAAATAATTCCTGGATGAAATCATAAAAAAAAATATGTATTTTTTATTTCATCTTTATTTAACCAGGTTGTCCAGTTGAGAACAAGTTCTCATTTACAACTGCGACCTCGCCAAAATAAAGCAAAGCAGTGCGAAAAAAACAAGAACACAGAGTTACACATGGGATAGATGAATGTACAGTCAATAACACAATAGAAAAATATATATACAGTGTGTGCAAATGTAGTAAGATAAGGGAGTTAAGGCAATAAATAGGCCATAGTGGTGAAATAATTACAATTTAGCATTAACTCTGGAATGATAGATGTGCAGATGATGATGTACAAGTAGAGATACTGGGGTGGAAAAGAGCTAAAAAATAACAATATGGGGCTGAGGTAGTTTGGTGGGCTATTTACAGATGGGCTGTGATCGGTAAGCTGCTCTGACAGATGATGCTTATAGTTAGTGAGGGAGATGTAAGACTCCAGCTTCAGTGACTTTTGCAGTTTGATCCAGTCATTGGCAGCAGAGAACTGGAAGGAAAGGCGGCCAAAAGAGGTGTTGGCTTTGGGGATGACCAGTGAAATATACCTGCTGGAGCGCGTGCTACAGGTAGATGTTGCTATGGTAACTAGTGAGCTAAGATAAGGTGGGGCTTTACCTAGGAAAGACTTATAGTTGACCTGGAGCCAGTGGGTTTGGCGACGGATATGTAGCAAGGTCCAGTCGACTATAGCATACAGGTCGAGGTGGTGGGTGGTATAAGGGGCTTTGGTGACAAAGCGGATGGCACTGTGATAGACTACATCCAATTTGAGTGTTGGAGGCTATTTTGTAAATGACATGTTTGGCATTTGCAACTACGACCTGGCCAAGATAAAGCAAAGCAGTGTGACACAGACAACAACACAGAGTTACACAAGGAGTAAAAAATAAACAAGCCAATAACACAAACAAGTCAATGACACAGTAGAGAAAAGAAAGTCTATATACAGTGTGTGCAAAAGGCATGAGGAGGTAGGCAATAAATAGGTCATAGGAGCGAATAACTACAATTTAGCAGATTAACACTGGAGTGATAAATGAGCAGATGATGATGTGCAAGTAGAGATACTGGTGTGCAAAAGAGCAGAAAAGTAAATAAAATAAAAACAGTATGGGGATGAGGTAGGTAGATTGGGTGGGCTATTTACAGGTGGACTATGTACAGTGATCGGTTAGCTGCTCAGATAGTTGATGTTTAAAGTTGGTGAGGGAAATAAACGTCTCCAACTTCAGCGATTTTTGCAATTCGTTCCAGTCACTGGCAGCAGAGAACTGGAAGGAAAGGCTTTATGAGGAACAAACATATTTCTAACGATATCAGACTAGTATTAGACATATTTGACTACTCAGACCTAATAACCGAGGATAGGGGCATGTTATTTTTAGATTTTTATAAAGCATTTGAAACAGTTGAGCATCAGTTCCTCTTCCACTCCCTTGAGAAATTACTAAGGATCAGAAGTCTAGAGGCTTATTAAAGTGTAAGCCTCTTATTTAAAAACCCAGAAGAAGCCAAATCAATGGCTAAAGAGGGACTTATCTTTAAAAGGAAGAGTCCTATCTTTTAATTTTGACGGTAAAATATGCAAGGAGATAGACCAGATGCTTTTCAACTTTCTGTGGAGAAACCATACCCATTACATTAGGAAAACTGTTGTAATTGTCACACCCTGATCTGGGTCACCTGTCCTTGTGATTGTCTCCACCTCCCTCCAGGTGTCGCCCATCTTCCCCATTATCCCCTGTGTATTTATACCTGTGTTCTCTGTTTGTTGCAAGTTGCAAGTCTTATTTGTCAAGTCAAACAGCGTTTTGTCTCAGCTCCTGCTTTACCCTAGTCTCTCTTTTTCTTGCCCCCCTGGTTTTGACCCTTGCCTGTCCTGACTCTGAGCCTGCCTGCCTGACCACTCTGCCTGCCCCTGAACCTGAGCCTACCTTCCGTCCTGTTCCTTTGCCCCTACTCTGGATTACAGACCTCTGCCTAGCCCTGAGCCTGAGCCTGCCTGCCGTCCTGTACCTTTGCTCCACCACTCTGGATTATCAACCTCTGCCTGCCACCATTGGTAGGCACGAGGAGTTGCTTCGCAGTCTGATGGAAGGGTTCCAGTGCATGGGCGAACGTCACGACCTAGCTTTGGACGCATTGCGTGAGCGATTCCGTGGGTTGCCTACAAGACAGCCTACCATGACGGTAACCTCCCAGCCCCTTAGTAGCCCGGCTGGTAGCAGCGCAGTCACCCCGGTTTCCCGGGAACCACACTTACCTCCCCCGGAACACTACGATGGAGATTCCAGAACCTGCCGGGCCTTTCTCTCCCAGTGCTCCCTCGTTTTCGAGCTGCAGCCTTCTTCATTCATTCCAAGGTCACTCGCCTTGGCAATCGCCAACAATCCGCTGTCTGCCTCAGTCTGGAGGTATTCGTGGAGGAGGTGAGAAAAGTTTTAGAGGCTCCGGTATCCAGACTCCGGTATCCAGGAGAGAGGCTGCCCGGAGGTTACTCCAGCTTGGGCAGGACTCCCTTAATGTGGCAGACTATGCGGTGGATTTCCGCACCCTAGCAGCAGAGGGTACCTGGAACCCGGAAGCGCTGTTTGACATGTTCCTGCATGGAGTATCGGAGGAAGTAAAGGACGAGCTTGCAGCCCGGGAACTACTGACGGATCTCGACTCATTCATCACATTGACCATCTGGATTGATGGATGGCTACAGGAACGTAGGAAGGAGAAGAGGTCTGATTGCAGTCCCAATCGCTCACTCAAGGATCCCACCTTGCATCTGATGGACTCTGGAAATCCCCAGTGTCTACGTCCCCGAGAGGATCCGAGCATACCCGAGTTCCTCCAAGAGCCTCCGAAGACTGCCGATTTACCTCTTCCCGAGCCGATGCAGCTCAGTAGGGCTAGGCTGTCTCCAGCCGAAAACGTACGAAGACTTAACACCAAGAGTTGTCTTTATTGCTGTACTGCCGGTCATTATGTATCTACCTGTCCCTTCAAGAGACCTAGGTCATTGGTAGGAATGAGTACTCTGGTGGATCTTAAGGACAATTTAGCTTCTCCCCCTAATCACCCCCCTCTCCATGCTGTGGGGCGACCAGTCCAAGTCTCTCCAGATACTCATCGACTCTGGGGCCAATATGAGTCTTATGGACGTTATCCTGGTGTCCAAGCTGGGCATCCCCACTCATCCCCTCTCCATTCCCATGAATGTTAGAGTGCTGGACGGGCGTTCGATAGGCCAGGTCACCCACCATACCACCCCATCAACCTTTGAGTGTCGGGGAACCACAGCGAGACGATCCAATTCTTGCTAATTGAGTCTCCGCAGGTTCCTATGGTATTGGGAATCTCTTGGCACCAGCGACACAATCCCTCAATTACCTGGTCTACTGGTGCCATTGTGGGCTGGATCCCGTTCTGCAACACTCATTGCCTGAAATCAGCTCTGTCTGCCCCGGGACGTCTTCCTGGGGGCTTGGAAATTTCCCTCTGCTCCAAGATCATTAGCCCGTCTGCTGTTCGTCCTTTGTTGCCCCTTACCCTCCCTATTCTTCCTACTTTTCATGTGTCTAGATGTAAACTCATGTCTCACAGCCCTTTGTCTCCTGTTTCCAGGCCCACCCCTCTTCCCCATCTCATCGACGGCCAACCGGCGTACAGGGTGAGATGTCTCCGGAAGGTATGGCCTCAGGGAAGGGGTTTCCAGTACCTGGTTGACTGGGAGGGTTATGGCCCGGAGGAGAGGTGCTGGGTCTCACCTAGGGACATCCTGGACCCAGGCCTCATCTCTAAACTCCAATGCCAGCACCCCGCTCAACCAGGTATGCACCCATGTAGGACGCCAGGTGGCGTCCCTAGAGGGGGGTACTGTCATTGCCTGATCTGTTTCACCTGTCCTTGTGATTGTCTCCACCCACTCCAGGTGTCGCCCATCTTCCCCATTATCCCCTGTGTATTTATACCTGTGCTCTCTGTTTGTTGCAAGTTTGTCTGTTGCCAGTTCGTCTTGTTTGTCAAGTCAACCAGCGTTTTGTCTCAGCTCCTGCTTTTCCCTAGTTTCTCTTTTGCCTGTCCCGACTCTGAGCCCGTCCTGCCTGACCACTCTGCCTGCCCCTGACCCTGCCTGCTGTCCTGTACCTTTGCCCCTACTCTGGATTACCGCCCTCCGCCTGACCTAACCCTGAGCCTAAACCTGCCTGCCGTCCTGTACCTTTGCCCCACCACTCTGGATTATCGACCCCTGCTTGCCTTGATCTGCCATTTTCCTGCTCCTGTTGCTGTAATAAACATAGTTACTTCAACACAGTCTGCATTTGGGTCTTAACTGAAATGTTATAGTAATGAACACTTATGAGTATGGTGGGCTGCATTTTCTGGACTTTACTACCTTAAATAATACTTTTATGATTAATTTGATAAAGCAATTCCTAAGATGACCCACTTTTATGTGGAATTTTATTCCTCATCATGTCTTCTCTACTTTTGGTGGCCTTCACTTCATGTTGGTTTGCAATTATAATATTGACAAAGTTCCAGTGAAACTCTGCTTTTCATCGGCCGGTTTTCTTGTCATGGTCCTTCATTTATAAGCATAATTTTTCTCCACACAGATATAATATATGGAATAATTGGGATATATTGTGTAAGAATACTTCTTTGTTTTTAGAATATTGGTTCCAAAATAATATCCTTTTGGTGAGCCAACTGGTAAATGCAGAAGGTTTTTTACTTAGTTATAAGGAATTCTTATCACTTTACAAAATCCCTATAACACCTAAAGTTTTTGCAATTGTTTTAGATGCCATTCCCTCAGGTGTTGCTTTATTATTCAGGAACGTGTAAAGACCTGACCCTCAGAACCTACCTTCCGCTAACCATGTTGACTCATCAGTAGGAAAGATTTGTTTATCTTTTGGTCCATTCAACAACTGAGTGATACAAACCTTGTTTCAGCAGGATGTTGTACCTTATGTCATGCCTTATTGGAACGGTTCTATTGATAATATCTGTTGGACAAAAGTTAGAATTTTGCCACACACATACCTACTTGTTAACTAAATTGAGGAGGCTTCCTTTAAAATGATTCACAAATATTATCCTGGAACCACTATATGAAGAAGTTTAAGAAAAACAAACTCAAATTGTACCTTTTGTAATGACCACCCAGAAACTGTGTTGCATATTTTTTGGCATTGCATTCATGTAAGGAAACTGTGGTATATTTATAATTTAACACATTTATGAAGATTTTACACTATTGTGGAGAGATGTACTGCTTGGATTCTTTACCTATGATAGAAATACGTTGGGAATACATTATTCTTTTGGCCAAATGTCATATTCACAAATGTAAATTTACAAACAAAACACCACGTTCTTATAAAAATAAATGGAACTATAGTTCTATAGTTTTAAGACAATTAAATACTCTACTCTAAATACTCTACCTCAGGACTACCTGACATGATGACTCCTTGCTGTCCCCAGTCCACCTGGCCGTGCTGCTGCTCCAGTTTCAACTGTTCTGCCATATTATTATTGGACCATGCTGGTCATTTATGAACATTTGAACATCTTGGCCATGTTCTGTTATAATCTCCACCCGGCACAGCCAGAAGAGGACTGGCCACCCCACATAGCCTGGTTCCTCTCTAGGTTTCTTCCTAGGTTTTGGCCTTTCTAGGGAGTTTTTCCTAGCCACCGTGCTTCTACACCTGCATTGCTTGCTGTTTGGGGTTTTAGGCTGGGTTTCTGTACAGCACTTTGAGATATCAGCTGATGTACGAAGGGCTATATAAATACATTTGATTTGATTTGATTTACTAACAAAAAAGCTGTTTGAATTATACGTGTATGTATGTCCCTTAAGGTCCCTGTGTAATGTGATATTCTACCCTCTAGCCCAATTGTCCTTTGTATGTTATTTATATATACTTATTCCCCCATGTATTTTCTGTATTGATTTGTTATTAATAAAATACAAAAACTCCTTGCTTGGTGGTTGAAACAACGGGGAAAAATCGCCACCTTCTGGAGAGAGACAGATTTTCCATCGAGTTCGGTCTCTCATCCTCTCTGGTTAAGGTCGTTCTTACCAATTCGGACATTTCCGAGTGGTAGGTGTACACTGTGCAGTATGTTTTGTTGACAGGTTTTACAATGAGTGTTCAGCCAATTTGAACTCAGTCACATCTTTGTGCTGTGTTCTATCCTCCCCATGTTACAGAGGAGTACATATCCCGGGAGCTATTTGACACAGTACAGGTGTACATCATTACCAAACCAGAACTGCAGAACAAACAGAACAGACAGCGTGGTGAAGAAGGCGCAGCAGCGCCTCTTCAACTTCAGGAGGCTGAAGAAATTTGGCTTGTCACCAAAAGCACTCACAAACTTTTACAGATGCACAATCGAGAGCATCCTGTCGGGCTGTATCACCGCCTGGTACGGCAACTGCTCCGCCCACAACTGTAAGGCTCTCCAGAGGGTAGTGAGGTCTGCACAACGCATCACCGGGGGCAAACTACCTGCCCTCCAGGACACCTACACCACCCGATGTCACAAGAAGGCCATAAAGATCATCAAGGACAACAATCACCCGAGCCACTGCCTGTTCACCCTGCTATCTTCCAGAAGGCGAGGTCAGTACAGGTGCATCAAAGCAGGGACCGAGAGACTGAAAAACAGCTTCTATCTCAAGGCCACCAGACTGTTAAACAGCCACCACTAACATTGAGTGGCTGCTGCCAACATACTGACTCAACACTTTAATAATGGAAAATGTATGTAAAAAATGTATCACTAGCCACTTTAAACAATGCCACTTAATATAATGTTTACATACCCTACATTACTCATCTCATACTGTATGTATATACTGTACTCTATACCATCTACTGCATCTTGCCATCTTTATGTAATACATGTATCACTAGCCACTTTAAACAATGCCACTTTTATGTTTACATACCCTACATTACTCATCTCATATGTATATACTGTACTCTATACCATCTACTGCGTCTTACCATCACTCATTCATATATCTTTATGTACATATTCTTTATCCCTTTACACTTGTGTGTATAAGGTAGTTGTGGAATTGTTAGGTTAGATTACTCGTTGGTTATTACTGCATTGTCGGAACTAGAAGCACAAGCATTTCGCTACACTCACATTAACATCTGCTAACCATGTGTATGTGACAAATAAAATGTGATTTGAACTCATAACTGTCTATGTACAATTACATTATTTCCTCATAAATGGACCAGTTTTAAGCGCATGTCTTATTTTTGACCCACTCTGCTTATTTTGTATCCTTGTTGTTCCTGCAATGCACTTTTATGATTAAGGTCTCTTATCTCTCCTCGTTGATTGGTGTAGAACAGCCGTGGAGAAGAAGGGAATTGGTGGTCCAGTGTGCATTGAGCACAAGAAGTACAGCCGCAATGCTCTACTCTTTAACCTCAGACTTGTGTGTGACACACGGACCGAGACCTGTGCCCTTGAGCCGATTGTCAAGAAGCTCTCTGGGTACCTCACAACACTGGAGGTTAGTGTCTCCTTGGAGGCTAGTGCTATTTTCTGAAACATTATTAGGTCTGAATGTCATATAGGATATATGTAGAACAAAGTATTGATGTTTCTATTTATTTTGCAGCTGGAGAGTGGGCTCATATCGAATGAGGAGAGCAAACAGAAACTGCTACCCATTATGTCCACGTTGTTAGAGGAGCTCAATGCTACCGGAGCCTGCACCTTACCCATCGATATGTGTTTGCATTTGCAATTTGTGAGACAATCGTTTAAAGATCAAACCCGATATCTCAGTCTCACACATGCTTCTTCCCTCCCTCTTATTCAGAGGAGTCCAATTACAATCAACCTAAAGCAGGGACCCTCTGATCGTGCAGGAGTACAACGTGCCTGTCTTCACTCAGTGCAAGGACCACTTCATCAAATCCCAGTGGGATCTCACCACTCAACAGGTAGGCACACCACCACACTGATAGCAACTCACACAGATACACCCATCCATAGTGAAAGCTAGCCCAATATTGGACTACAGGAGCCTAACGTTACTTCTTATTCCAAGGACCTTACAGGCTCTGTTTGAAGGGCGAATTGGCTCTGGAATGCAAAACAGCCAAATACTCCATCAAAACGTGAATCGATTCTCAATTGAGGTACGGTTCTAGAAACATAAATCCCTCTACTTTCATATCACTTCTAAATAATTTCACAAATGCAAAATACACACTTACTGTACACTGTTTCAACCGTTTTTAACACATTTGTAGCCGACAGGATTTTCCAGTGACAGCATGTTTGCGGCGTCTGTTCTCCGTTTACACACAGGTGTTAGGAGATGCAGATGGCTAATTAGCACTCTTTCTTATGCTTTTCTTCCCCCGTAAACAATGGCTGTAAAATGGAAATATGGCCGTGTGGGAACCCTTTCCTTACAAAGGTGTGTATCAATTTAACATTTTGTTATTTTACAATTATTTCACGCTGATACGAAATATACGTTCCTTATGCTTATGCGCATCGCTCTGAACAACTCTCCCTGAACAAAACTCCCCCTACAGTCGTCGCCTTCGTCCAATAACTTTTATGTGTAAAGGAACTGAGAGTCATGGTCTAACCTGAGAGCATACCTACAGTAACGAGTGTGGCCGACCTCACATCAAGGGTTTCAGAGAAACAACGGTCTGTCTATACTTAGTGTAATGTCATCATGAAACTGTCTCTGATTAAAGCACTGATGAATATGTAGTTAAAAATGTGTCGAATTTTATTGTAGATCCTGGCCTACGTTGATGGGTTCAGGCATATCCAGAAGTTATCTGCAGAAGCGGATGTTGAACTTAATCTGGGCCGGATCGCCGTACAGAATTTACTGTGAGTAGTTTGAAACTGGTAATATGATGCAACAGAAAATGAAACATTTCCTTGTGAAACCATGGAATAGATTCTACAAGTTTTCTATTTACAGGTATTATGGTGTTGTAACCTTGGTGTCAATATTTCAGGTATTAAAACCCTCAGCAATGAAACCTTCTTTACATAATGTGTCTTCTTCATGTGAAATGTGTTTGTGTGTACAGTCCTGTTGACTTATAGTATTCTTTCTCTCCAGTACTTCAACTGCACAACCCCTAAAGTCCAGAGCCTGATAGATGACAGGTCCATTCAGGCGGAGTGTCTCAGCTATGTCACCAAGCAAGGTTACAATCAGTTTAGGAAGTTGTAGTCAGAAAGAGTTTGAATTTGTTACAGTCAGTGTATGATAACTTATGCTGTTTGTGTTTCAGGACAGAAGAGAGCCTGTTTAAGGGATGTGTTGCAGCTATACTGCTCTGACTCCAGGCACCACAGATCTTTGCTCCCGCTACTTGCAGCAGGTGCAGAGGGTAGATGAGAGGTGAGCCATCAATCCTCCATGTTATCTCATGATGTTTATGTGGGTGACATGGAACATGAAGTATGATATGCATATTTATGCAGAGAAATGTACAGAATAGTGTTGTTGATATCATGTGATGCTCATGCCGTCCACCACGCCTTTACACTGGTTGCCATAGTTATAATGAAATCTGTTGCGAGACAGGTACATTTTGAAGGCGTTTCTGATGGCTGGACACAAGATGAGTGGTTTTATAGTGATGACGAGTGTGTCTAGGAGGACAAATCATTACAGAGGATTGGATAAATATTTTGATAAATATGTCTATACTCTGTGGTCTCTCATGGCAGTACCCTTTACTGTTTCTGCAGGAATGAGCTACAAAGAGCTGGACGAGCATTTGGAGAATGACCCAAACATCATTGTGTGCTGGAAGTGATACCCTGGCTTAGTCAGCAACCACACTGACTTTGATGCAGATAGAGTAAGCCCCCTCTCAAACAAAGACAGAGAGAGCCACACGAAGGGCTGCTGTCCAGGAGAGACAAAGTGAAGTAACCGAGGCCAAAGATGCCATAAAGTGACTTCTTCCTATCACTGGAAATCTTCTGGAAAATATCTGTGTATTCAAAGGCTAAGACATGTAGGTATTTTATACTAGCAGTATGTCACCAAGCTCACTTATCTTCAGGTTTTTCCATCCAGACTCTTGAAGCAATCATTGTTTTGGGATAGTTTCATTCAGAACAATGAATGGAAGAATTCATAAAGACCACAAAACAAGGAACAGTATACTTATTTATTAATTGTGCAAAAACTCTACTTTATATACACACTCCTTGCAATAATAAAGATGCAATTGTCGTCGTCACCCACTGTCTGACTGTTGATCTTGCACACCTCACCTAGTCTAAAGATGATTATTGCCCACCTTCGCCTCTTCCTCTCTGCGTAGGCTTACCTCGGGGATCTTTTTGTACCGCTCTGTCTCTTGTAGTCATGCTGTCTGTAATGCGCATGCGTATGTATCCAGTAACCATGCCAACCTTTTGGTATCAGCACGTACAGTGAGTTAGCGCGTCAAGCTGCCTCAGTCTCCACACTTTCTCTCAACTCAGCCTTACAAACATTTATTGTCGAGAATATGGAAACCTCTGTTCTTTTTCCCGGAGAGGCAGAAGGATATGTCCAAAATCTGGAAACATTCTCACTCAGGGACATTGGCACTCCAAGGTACAGTATGTCTTGCTAGTAGGAGCTAACGTTAGCTAGCTAGATAACTTACTGTACTAGCTAGCTAGCTAATAGCAAAGACCATCTCTGGTGATAACGCCAGCTAGACAAAAGTGGCAGTCTATCTCGCGCTTTTTCAGATTCGTGGCTGCGGTATTCCATTCATTGCTTTTTATTTGATTGACAGGTGGTTCAGACAACATGAGTACATAGAGAAACTCAACATGCAGGCGATATTGAACGCTTCATCCACAGCCACTCAGGACGAGTTCGTCAAGGAGCTCCTTGTGTCACTGGGAAAGGTAATAACCGTCTTCCATAACGCTAGGTTAGCTATCACCTGTACAGGTGTGTTATGTCGTCTCCGTTTTTTTTATGGACCAAAAGATACTGCACAGGTTACTGCACATGTAAACAGATAATTGATTGAACCCCTTTTTTTCACCCTAGATTCCCACCCTGGTCCATGAGATGATTCTGGTGGAGCTTTGGAAACAGAAGGTGTTTCCTATTTTCTGTCAACTCCAAGACTTCAATCCGAAGAGCACCTTTCCTCTGTACATGGTGGTGAGTGCAAATACCAAGGGGGGTGTAAAAGAGGGTAGATATTTCGTTTTGCGTTAAAAAAATTTTTTTCCAGGAATTCAGCAAAACATTTGTTTAATTTAGGAAATCTGTTCTCAAGTATTCCCACGAATAAAAAAGAGATGTGATCGTGTCTCAATGTACAGTAAATAAGGTATGAAATGATTTATTTTCCATCTGCTCTGACAAAAATATTCAGACCCCATCGCTGCCAAAGGTTTTTCAACAAAGTACTGAGTAAATGGTTCTGAATACTTATGTAAATGTTGTTTCTGTTTTTAAAAATATATACATTTGTAAAAATGCCTAATAACCTGTTTTCGCTTTGTCGTTAGGGGGTATTGTGTGTAGATTGATGAGGGAAAAAATTATTTCATACATTTTAGAATAAGGCTGTAACATAACAAAATGTGGAAAAAGTCAAGGGATCTGAGTACTTTCCGAATGCACTGTACAGGTACAAATCTGGACAATGGGAGGATTTTGCAGAACAGTGTAGCCTAGAAGAAGAATAAAATGTGCAGCACCAAAATCCCACTGCACCGAGCGGTCTCTTCAAGTTTAGCTAGAATTTAGGCCGAAAGGATTTGACATGTAATTGGTTGACGATATGACATTGGCCTACGTCTCATCTTGAGCTGCGAAGAATATCAGATCTCAACAACCATTGTAGAAGTGTTTACCACATGATATAGCCTATATCTTAATGTAGGCCAATGTCATATCCTCAACCAATCACATGTGTCATTCTTTCTGGCTAAATTCCAGCTAACTGTCCTCTTCTTCAAGTTTAACTACTTACAAAAAGGGTGCTTCTAACAAAGTCTTACAAAAGTAAGTAAATAGCCTTATTAGACTGAAATATATAAGGTAATTTCATTAGAATTATGAGACTCCATGCTAATTAGTTGCTCATTCAACATTTTCACTGCTGCTTCAAACAATCCCGAGATAAATCTCCCTTCCTAACTGTTTTACAATGTGATTGCAAAAGACATGTCAATTCTCATCAAATGAATAGGAAGTCTGACTGAAATACGGGATGAATTTAGTGGTGTTTTAATGTGTTAATAAAATGCGGGACATATTTGTTTGGTCGTGGGACAAAGGGCCAAAATGTGGGACTGTCCCGCACAATGGTCACCCTACTGTACACCCCCTAGAAGTTTCCATCTCATTTCAGCCTCTCCCTTCTCATCTACAGATTCACCATGAGGCTACAATCATCAACCTACTTGAGACAATTATGTTTCACAAGGTGAGAACTTATTTGAACACTTGCCTCAGTACCAGCACAATGTATGCAGTGTCTGTTTCAGACATCACATAAGCTACAGTGTGTCCTAAATACATTTAGTGTCTCTATGTGTTGGTTACAGGACTCTTGTGAGGCAGCAGACGACTCAGTCCTGGACCTGGTGGACTACTGCCACCGCAAACTAGCCCTTCTGGCCAGCAGAGCATCCAGGGATGACACCCCAACAAAAGACCGACTCAGTCACACAGAGAGTGGAGACTCATCCTCTATACAGGTACAGGGTGGATTCCTCTTTACAGGAGCTGTCTGGGTTCCAGCTACAACATTAGAGTCAGGCCATTGCAAGTCAGGATGGTGGATTTACTTTGGTCAGTGGTGTGGATTGTAAATGTTCTGTTGTGCTGTGTGTCTGATGCAGGATTTGCAGGGTCAGAATGCGGCATTAGAGTTTGAAATTTCCCTCAAGGCTCTGTCTGTCCTGCGCTACATCACTGACCATACTGACAGGTGGGAGATTTAGCATTCACATATCATTTTTCAAATACCTTACATGCTATCGAAAAAAATAAGAAATTCTGTCATGTGGTGAAATGTATTGTTTGTGATTTCTCTCTCGCACACAGTATCAGTGTGATCAATAGGATGCTGTGCACCCATAACCTGCCCTGTGTGCTGGTACAGCTGGTACAGCACAGCCCCTGGAGTCGCTATTCTGCAGGTTGGTCACTGAATGTGTATTCATGCAAATGGACAAAATGGATCAGACAATTTCCACATAACCCCATCTATGGGATAATATGATTATATCAAAACAATGGCCATCTTTTTTACCTACATAGCCTAGTTGTTACAGTGTAGTAGTAGTAATGTACAGGCCCCGCCCACCTGAGGATCTGTATTTTTCAGCCATCTATTTCCTGTGTTTGAGGGGTGCAAAATCCACTTGTCTCTTAAATGTTTGTAATGACCTGTCAAACACACCCCAGTAATGGCTGAAATGGGATCAATGGGAGACATTGGATTTCTGTTGAATCTATAAGAATGCTAAAACTTAGTCTTGGTTTCAACACACCGTCTTGACACTTGCTTCACAAAAAAGAGAAGAAAGTTAACTTTATTTTGATGAGTGTTAATTTTTTGGTGGAGTTGAATAATAATTGAATAAGGTTGCCATTTTTAATAAATAGATGTGCTGAAATGAAAGCAACTTCAGAAAATGAACACTTGGATTATAGTGATATTATGTCTGATTTCACAAATAGTGTATGTTTTGTATAATCTAGAGCCAAGTATGTTGAATTTTAATGTAGAGTGTGTCTTGCTATTGACACACTTGTTGAATTATGCAAGAGCACTAGACAACAATGAAGCAGTCTAGACAGTGCAGGTGAGTGCTGGTAGGGTAGACAGAGCAGGTGAGTGCTGTGCTGGTAGGGTAGCCAGAGCAGGTGAGTGCTGGTAGGGTAGACAGAGCAGGTGAGTGCTGTGCTGGTAGGGTAGACAGAGCAGGTGAGTGCTGTGCTGGTAGGGTAGACAGAGCAGGTGAGTGCTGGTAGGGTAGACAGAGCAGGTGAGTGCTGTGCTGGTAGGGTAGACAGAGCAGGTGAGTGCTGTGCTGGTAGGGTAGACAGAGCAGGTGAGTGCTGGTAGGGTAGACAGAGCAGGTGAGTGCTGGTAGGGTAGACGGAGCAGGTGAGTGCTGGTAGGGTAGACAGAGCAGGTGAGTGCTGTGCTGGTAGGGTAGACAGAGCAGGTGAGTGCTGGTAGGGTAGACAGAGCAGGTGAGTGCTGGTAGGGTAGACAGAGCAAGTGTTTGGTGGTTGCAGCTCTGGTCCTCCCCTTTATGTTAATTTACTCATATACGCTAAGTTCACACCAGGTGTTTATGCAAATGAGGCACATATACTTTTATTTATTTTAACACAAAATATTTCAAAAATACATAATACAATAATTAAATGTACAGTACCAGTCAAAAGTTTGGACACACCTACTCATTGGTACTGTGTATATGAGTGCATTCTAAGAAATAATTCCCACCAAAATCACTGAACTCCATTTCATTATTTGTCCATGCCAGTCTAATGTTTTATGCACTATAATTCAGTTAATATCTCTCGGATTATAAACATTTTAAACGTTTGGAATGTCTTCATTCATTGTCCAACTGTTGCATAAAAAAAAAAAATGTTTTTAAAACCTTTTAACCATTATGATGACCAGTCCTGTGTGGCTCAGTTGGTAGAGCATGGCGCTTGCAATGCCATGGTTGTGGGTTCAATTCCCACTGGTGACCAGTATGAAAATGTATTTGCTCACTACTGTGAGTTGGTCTGGATAAAATGTAAAATGAAGTAAGAAGCCCAACCTATCCCTCATTACCTGTCCTTTGTCTCCCTCTACAGGTGTAATGGAGAAGTACATGAATGGAAAATGGCAGAAAGTTCCATCTGAAGACCGTCTAAAGATGACTAAATTGGACGGCCAAGTCTGGATTGCTCTGTACAACCTGGTGCTGAAGGAAGACTGCCAAAGGAAATATGACTTCAATAACTTCAACAAGAACCAGCTCTTAAAGGTACAGTAGCCTCAGCCAGTACTGGCACTTCTGACTATAGAAGCTTCTAAAACCTAATGGTCAAATCTATAGCTCAGGAAAAATGTCTGGGCCAGATCATTATCCTTTAATCCATCAATCAAATGTATTTATAAAGCCCTTTTTACATCAGCCGATGTCACGAAGTGCTATACAGAAACCCAACCTAAAACCCCAAACAGCAAGCAATGCAGATGTAGAAGCACAGGGGCTAGGAAGAACTCCCTAGAAAGGCGGGAATCTAGGAAGAAACTTAGACAGGAACCAGGCTATGAGGGGTGGCCAGTCCTCTTCTGACTGTGCCGGGTGGAGATTATAACAGTACATGGCCAAGATGTTCAAACGTTCATAGACCAGCAGGGTCAAATAATAATAATCACAGTGGTTGTAGAGGGTGCAACAGGTCAGCACCTCAGGAGTAAATGGCAGTTGGCTTTTCATAGCCGAACATTCAGAATTAGAGACAGCCGTTGCAGTAGAGAGAGTGAGAGATCCATAGCCACAGGCAGAACAGTTGAAACTGGTACAGCAGCACGACCAGGTGGACTGGGGACAGCAAGGAGTCATCAGGCCAAGTAGTCCTGAAGCATGGTCCCAGGGCTCAGGTCCTCCGGGAGGGAGAGGGAAAGGGAGAGAATTAGAGAGAGCATACTTAAATTCACACAGAACACCGGATAAGACAGGAGAAATACTCCAGATATAACAGACTGACCCTAGCCCCCTGACACATGAACTACTGCAGCATAAATACTGGGGGCTGAGACAGGAGGGGTCAGAAGACACTGTATAGTATAGCCCACGAACATCTCAAATCGTATCTGATCTCCCCTCCGATTAGGAGATAGATGAGGTATCCAGCTGCTGTTTTGACTGAGGTGTTTCCTATTACTGTTATTACCATGATTGTATCTCCTTGACTATATGTGAGGATAGCATTATGATCTCTGAGAACTCTGTGCAGAATAGCGTAGGTGGTCTATCAAACAGACCACCATGCAGACCAGAGTACAATAAAAGTCCAACTCAAACTGAAACTTGAACTATGAAATGTCAGAAAATCACCCATTATATTCTGTGTGTAGTTACGAGGTTTCCTGACGGAGGTGTTAGTTGACCAGCTGCCCAACCTGGTAGAGCTCCAGCGCTTCCTCAGTCACCTCACTGTCACAGACCCTGCCCCTCCAAAGAAAGACCTCATCTTGGAACAGGTGAGGAACACACTCACACAAGGAACACGCACGCGCACACACAGGAACATGCGCACACAGGAACACAATGAATTGCTGTCATACAAATAAATACCGTCCTTTTACTGGTAGATTCCAGAGATGTGGAACAACATTATGCGGGACAATACAGGGAAGTGGAAGGCCATTGCCAAGTACCAAGTGAAGGAAACGTTCAACCCCTCAGAGAAGGACCTGAGACAGCAAGCACTCAGGTAATACTCAGCCTGGTGTTATTAGTAAAGAGACTGAATGAGACCAAAATCTTTAAGGGTGAATTTAACATTGGATGGGGTTGAGACATACGAATGTGAACCTTTCTGTCTCTGTTACAATCTATACTGTTTTTGAATCATCCTTTATCTAGACTGGCCCAGACCTATAACCTGGATGTGATGGAGAGTTTGATCCCTGAGAAGCCCAAGTGTGGAGCCTGTGGGGCCGAGGCTTCTAAGAGATGCTCCCGCTGCCAGGGAGAATGGTACTGCCAGAGGTAAGACTGGTTACAGTGAAACACCATACAGGGAAATGCACCTCCTTAAGTAAATATCAAGAGGATGGTGCTGCCACTTTTATTGTGAATCTCTTACTAGTCTTGCAACAAAAGATGTACTCAAAAGACTATGAAAAAGCCATTGGTTTTATTACCACCCCTTGGTTCAGGAGGTTCTACATTGTTCAGCTGAATGAGATTATTACGTGTTGTTGCTCTGTCCTTGTAGGGAATGCCAGGTGAAGCATTGGTCCAAACACAAGGTTGCCTGCCAGCTGATGGCCGACGGCACAGAGATGCTCCAGAAGGACCTGGCCGTAACGCCTACAGAGAGAGAGGCAGACATAACTGACATATTGGACTGAGTGATGTGAGAGAGAAGGGGCTAAGTCAATGGACAGTTCTCTACCTAAATGCCATTTGGGATGGGATTCGAATGCAGTTGGTTTTGGACTGTTTAATGTAAACATTTTGAGGTTTGTCTCGATTCAATTCCAACTTCTAGATTTGATGAATTACAATGATAATCTAACTCGTGATTAGAAGGGTTAATTTAAGTAATGAACTGCTAAACCTTTGCTATCCCTTTGATCTCAGACCTGATACTGAGTGGAACTCACAGGTTGAATTTGGGAGGGGGCAGAACTCAAGACTTTTAATAATCAGCTCTCCTCTGTTGTAGCTTTTTTGGGCTTTTTTTTAATGCTTTCTATGCTTCTGTTATATATATTGAGAGAAACAATGTGTAAGTACAAGAATAGCCTATGTTTTCGGCTACAGGTGTTTTGACTCATCATCTTGGTCAGTGATCCTGGGATCAGAATCTGCCTGTTGTTCAGGTAACAGCAAGGTATCCATTTCACGGGGTTGTATTTCAAAGTAACTTTATCCACTTGATTGTTTAGACTTTGCACACCACTTTTAAAAAGGTGTGCCTGCCATGTCTTTAACTCACACCCCGTTGTTCACGAAGTTCACAAACCGTTAATTGCATAAGCTGTCAATGGATGATTACGCAAATTATTATCCCCGTAAGGTCGTTTTTATTTGGATGTCACTGGGGTGGGGATTTCACACACCCCTCACTCCTGCTCTACTGTCCAAGACTCAGAAGCACCCCCTATGTGAAAGAATTCCGCATGTCAAGAACAGTAGGCTGCTCTTCACTTCCTTTTCTTTCTGTTATTAAATTGTTACTGCTGCATCATATGTTGGAGTGTCAGAATTGGTTGACGGGACGGTTACAAAGTAAACATGCTGCTGATAGTCGTGTTTTTCGGAAGAGTGGTATTTCCGTTATGTAGCCGATGATACATTGTTTCCAGATGCGAAGCTGTACACCTCCGCTCCGTTATTCGTAATAACTTCTATGGAAATGTTGTAAAATAGAAGAACGTTGGAGATGAAGCATCGGCTGCTGCAGGGGTGGATCCCTGTTTTGGTAAGTTGTTATACTTAAATAACATATAGCACTTTTTTAAATCGAATTATTATTAACATAAACTAAACCAGTCATAATTATGAAATAGGCTCGAGTCGGTGCAATTCTCGTGCTTCTATGTTAACCCGCATCATCAATCATTCTGGGATGCTCAACAACCTGCCTACAGTTTACAATTATTATCACGATATGTTTAAAGCCTTGAATGTTGGTGACCTATTCCAATCATAGACTTTAAAACCATGTAATTTTACATTTGATGGGATGTAAGTTTACTTTTAATTGCCTTGGAGATAGTAAATGGCAAAGGGGCTCCTTCAACAAACCAAAAAACGTCCCGTTTAGAAAATGAATGAAACAAATATATTCTGAAGCACAGATTGGTTTAATAAACTCAAAGTTCTATTTTTATTGCAGAGTAGACCACTTTATTGGTGTATTTTGAGGAAAACTGACAATTGATGTCGAGAAACAGACTTCATTCATTCATACTCAGTACACAATAGGCTAAAGTATTTTGTTCAAACCATGGTTTTAATAATAGTGAAGGAATACATAGCTGTATGGGAAGTTCTCTCCACAATTTACAGCTAAAACTGTACTGTAGTGAAGGCCTATGTCCTTGAGTTGGTGCTTCATTATGGGTGATCTTGGATTGAGGTTGTGCATTTTGCCACTATGGCCTATTTATTGCCTTACCTCCCTAATCTTACTACATTTGCACACACTGTACACAGACTTTTCTATTGTGTTATTGACTGTACGTTTGTTTATCCCATGTGTAACTCTGTGTAGTTTGTGTCGCACTGCTTTGCTTTATCTTGGCCAGGTCGCAGTTGTAAATGAGAACTTGTTCTCAACTGGCCTACCTGGTTAAATAAAGCTAAAATAAATAAAAAATGTTTTGGTCACAGGTGTGATTGCCTTTGTGTGAAGAAGGAACTGAAGCTGTGACTGACAGAATGTCTTGGGGTGAGTTCATTGAGCTACGTGAGCTGAGGCTCCATGACCCGATAGAGCTGACCAGCTGTGAGGTGCCTCACTCACCACCTCGCCTGGAGCGGGCCAATGCTCTGCGGATCAGCCCAGGGAAGGTCCCAGAGCTGCTCAGCCGGGTGGGCATCATCAGACTGCTGGGGGATAGCCTGGACTTACTGCTCACAGATGAGAGGGGAGAGGGACATGACTTCCAGCCCTGCAGCCATGCCCAGCCCACCTGGTGTGACCTGTGTGGAGGCTTCATCTGGGGACTGTACAAACAGAGCCTGCGCTGTGCCAGTGAGTCTGCCTGCTGCACAGGATTTACTTGTGTGTGAGTGCATGATTATGATTGCATGTATTAGTGGCGGTGACTTCTAAGATGATGGAGAAGGATCTTTTTTTTTTTTGTACCAATGAGCATGGCCTTCTTTCTATTACAGAGTATTGGATGACTGCCATTCATATTCCATTCACCCAGCTCAATGTAACATCGATTTAGGTTTAGGCTACTACATGATACTAAAATGTTCCCCTGTACCCATCATGAGGTTGCTACAACCTAGCCTATGAATGAACGTTTACAACATCTAGCTGATCTAGGGTGTAATCAGAATCGGTGGAATGAATACACCCCTGATCACATGCAAACACAGTTCACTTTCATAGCAGCCACATAAAAACAGCATGATCACTTTGCTCGTTGTATAAATAATTCCTTCTCACAACTATCTACACGTTCTGCTCCTCTCACCTTTTCCCTGCGCTTGTGCACTTCAGTGCACAACACAACAGCTGTCTGTGACCAGGCCTAAAAACCTTGACCGATCATGACCGATAACCACTACACAACTACACACAGCCTACGTCATTGTCACATCATAGTCAACAAAGCTACTAGAACTAACGCATTTGTAAACCCGCTACAATCATTCAATACAGTGTGCAGTTTAGCAGTTACACCGGCGACCCCGGTAACAATAAATTTATACCAAAAGCTTACCTTGACTTGGAAGAGTTTCAGTGTTAGCCATAGCCAGCTAGCTAACATAGCATCCCTCTCTGTTTGAGCCAGGTGTTTGAGTAGACTAAACTAGGTAGCTGCATTTGCTAGCTAAGTGAAAGTAAAAAATATATAACTCTCTCTCACTTGCTTCTACTTAATTTTGGAAGAAATGAATTTGTTCAAATCCATTCAACTATTGTGTTTCTCTCTCGCTGAGTCAACTACTCACCACATTTTATGCATTGCAGTGCTAGCTAGTTGTAGCTTATGCTTTCAGTACTAGATTCATTCTCTGATATTTTGATTGGGTGGACAACATGTCAGTTCATGCTGCAAGAGCTCTGATAGATTGGAGGACACTCTCCGGAAGTTGTCATAATTACTTTGCAATTCTATGGAAGGGGGTGAGAACCATGAGCTTCCAAGGTTTTGTATTGAAGTCAATGTACCCAGAGGAGGACAGAAGCTAGCTGTCCTCCGGCAACACCTTGGTGCTACACTACAGAGTGATGTTGAGGCTACTGTAGACCTTCATTTCAAAACAGTGTGTTTTAATCAATTATTTGGTGACGTGAATATATTTAGTGTAGTTTTATCTAAAAAGGATAATGTTTTTTAATTGTTGACTATTTTTATGAAATTCACTGAGAAGGATGGTCCTCCCCTTCCTCCTCTGAGGAGCCTCCACTGACATGTATGTATGCGTGAGTGCATGTCGTGATTTATGATTGTGTAGCACGTGCAATTTACTGTACTCCTCAGCCTTAATTCGCTCGACTCATTAGCTAGCTTTTGAGGTGGCATGATTGGCTAAGACGCTTGAGGGAGGACGGTCACGTGTGTTTGAGGCAGATGTCCCTGGTTCGCGCCAGGTATGGACCTGGCGCGAACCAGGTCCATACCTGCAAACGTGACGTTCTTTACAGTTGCATGTCTGTATACATGTCTGTAGACCTATACTCTCAGAATAAAGGTACAGAATTGTACTTAAAGGGGTACAAGCTTTTGTCAACGTAGTGGTACCCTGTAAGGTACGTCCATTGATTGTACCATTAGTTATAGGTACATAATTGTACCCTTGCAGTTTGTACCTTTAAAAGAGCCAAAAGGTAAATATACACTTTTTTTAGGGTACCACCACAGTGACAAGGCCATTTGTTCCTTTTAAGTGGCCAAAATGTACCTCTTCTCTATACCAAGTGCCTCGTGTGTTCACTTCTCTCCGTCATTCCCACTTCTGACACCAATGTAGCAAATTTGGGGGTAGCCCCAACCAAGTCTTGAACCTGGGTCCAGTAACTGTCAAGCCAACACCTTAACCATTGACAAGGCCGCTCAGTGATGGGTTAAAGAGATTCTCCGATACTGTTGTATACTTTTTAGCCAGTAGTTATGAAATTAGAGCTCACAAGCCAAAATTGGTCCCCGAAAGTTGTGTACTTTGTTACCGCGTCATTGTCCTCGAGCCTCTGTAGCATGTACAAAGATCCTTTTTAAAACATTTTTTTTAACTATGGGTGTTCATGAGCTGTGCACATGCTTGGCCTCACCCCACAACCTCATTGGACATAATTCCCTCTGCCAATCAACATTGTCCCTCGAGCTTGGTTGTGGCTAATTCCCATTGTTGTACAGACTAGTATGACAAGCAAGTGATTGTGATAATGTAATTTATACAATGGAAAAGTTATAACCTACTTACAGTATATGTTTGCATCAAATGACCTACACCTTTAAAATCGTTTAATGATTATATATAGGCCAGTATAGGTCTAAGTAGCCAGGCAATCCTACTCGCTTCAGATCATGACATGAACGAGCACGTATCTTGTGGACTAGATAATGGCAGGTTAGAATGTAGCAACTGCAGATGGTTTACTATGCATGTATGAGCCATACACTGACTCGTCAAGTCCAAAATGGGAGGTTTAAGAAAATAACGAGGTTGTTTTTGATACTCCGGAATGTATCTTTAAGATGGCTAAAATATTAATTACAGATCTTTATTGTCACATGCTCTTCTGTAAGCCTTTTATAAAGACTTTAGAAGTGGCAACGGACATACTCAACCTTTAACTAACATAACCACAGTCCACTTAAACTGGTACAAAACTTCAGCTCACGGGTGGCCAAAAATAACTAACTGGATGTTATGGCCCCACTAAGCTTATGATCGTACCTTTATATTCCAAATAGTATGTAAAAATGTTTACCATTATACTAGATTATCTGCACATTTACCCTAAAAGGTACCAAACAGTACCTTGTGAGATCCAATGTGTACCTCTGAAGGTATATAATGTGTATTTTGATATTTGTGTAACGCAGGGCACAACCCTAACCGTAGCCTTTTTTCTGAAATTGTATGTGTGTGAGTGTTGTAAGGTTTAACTACGGCTATGAGAATGTCTTTCAACGTATTATATAGCCTGTTTGTGCATAGGCCATTGTGTTTGTTTATGTGTGTGCCAGGCCGTATAGCTTTGGTTCATTGTTTCTCAACTGAACTAAATGGGCTTTTTGTGTCACTGGCTCCATTCACACGACACAGTATTCATTAGACCTGAATAGGCTTTAATAAGGAGTCATTGCAAATAGGTACATTACCATTTCCAGCAGCAAAGAACTAGCTGAGAACCAAACCGCTTGCCTGGAAATCCCAGACCCAGTTTTAGCTCTGGGGTATTTGTCAAAACAAGACTCACAGATTCAATCAGCAGTTGGTGGCAGTCTATTTATGAGGACGTTGAGATGGTTCTAGTGGTTTGTTGTCTCTTTGTATTGGTGCTGTCGGTTTGTTGGTATCCAGCACTGCTTTCCTCTTGCATAGTCTTTAAAGTTTCACTATAAACTTCCTTTCCTCTGGCCATACAGGGAACTAACTAGATCTAAGCTGCCTTGGGCAACAACTCACACCTGCAGTTGGCTATATTACACCAATTACATTCAGGAAGGATGTCAATGTTTCACTACCAGGCATTTCATCACAACCAGCCCTCCATCCTTTGTATTGTAATGTGTGACCATTAGATTTGTGGGGAGATAAATGTCTGAAGCGTATTGGAATATGCTGGTAAAACCTCTCCATTACATTAATCTCCTTACATTAATATACAGCTGTTTTATTTGTACAATAATCACTCTACGTTCCAGCAATACTTTTCTAATTATGTCCTGTTTGTGACCAAATTGAAGTCAAATACATCAGTGACAAGTTTTGTTCTCTGTCAAACGTGTAATGACTCACTGTGGCCAGTGGAGGACAGCAGACAATTTAGAAATCCAAAATGTCCCAAAGCTGGAGGGATGGAACGGGAGGGATCACCCAAAACTACGAAATGGATGTTTCTGAGCCAGTGGGTGCCACTTTTTTTTTATAGTCAATCTTTCCTTACATCTGTGTGTCATCGTGGCTGATCTATTCGTAGACCGTGGCCTTACAAAATGTAGAGCCCTGGTGGACGAGCCCCAACTTGAATTGCAACCCATGATCTATTCTATTAAATCCTGTTTATCATTCACCTCTCTTTTCTCACAGATTGCAGATTCACGTGTCACTACAGATGTCGAGCTGTTATCCAATTAGATTGCAGTTTGGATGGTAGCTCCATAGTTGAACAAACATGTGTTATGGAACACACCATGGAGACCGATACAGATGTGGTAAGAACCTCATGATCCGATACAGACTGTACATGCATGTCATTATGTGTTCTCTGTACTCTCACCCTCATTCACCGGCCATTTTATGTCACCTTTATTTAACTAGGCAAGTCAGTTAAGAACAAATTCTTATTTATAATGACGGGCTAATATATATATATTTTGTAAGAATAATTCACTGGCCATGTCATGGGTCATGACCACTATCTATCCACTATCTTCTAGGCCACACTGTGGTGACATGGTGTCTACATACTCACTTGTAAACACGCCTCTTCCTTTCTATCCCATCCCCCTGGAAATAATGCATTAGATCCTTTCAGATCAGGTCCTCTCTCACCATTTCCTTTAGATACAGTAGCATGGGGCATCACTTTTAGTTGTTCTTGTTGGATCTACACTCCCCTCTGTATTTATTTGGACAGTGATGCTAAAATGAGTCAATTTGTCCCTGTACTCCAGCATTTTGGATTTGTGATCAAATGTTGTATATGAGACAGTACAGAATGTCACCTTTTATTTGAGGGTATGTTTTATTGTTAAGCACTTTATCTTGTTCACCCATTTTGAAAAAGTACATTTTTCATAAATATTTGGACAAATTCCCATATAGTGTATTCAAGTAGTCAAAAGTTTAGTATTTGGCCCCATATTCCTAGCACACAATGACTACATCAAGATTGTGCAATTGCAGTTTGTTTTGATTGTGTTTCGGATGATGTTTTGCCCAATAGGAACTGAATGGTGAATAATGTATTGTGTCATTTTGGAGTCACTTTTATTGTAAATAAGAGTAGATGTTTCTGAACACTTCTACATTAATGTGAATGCTGCCATGATTATGGCTAATGAATGAATCTTGAATAATGATGAGTGAGAAAGTTGGAGGCATAAAGATAAAAAAAAAAGAAGCTAACCCCCCCATTTTATTGGTAATGGTGAGAAGTTAGCATGTCTTGTGGGTATAATTTTATGCCTCAGTAACTTTCTCACTCATTATTATTGATTAATTCATGATTATCTGTAATCATGGTAGCATCCATGTTATTGCGGGAGTGTACGGAAAACATATTCTATTCTTGTTTACAATAAAAGTGACTCCAAATGACACAATATAAAATCTACCAGTCATTTCTATTGGGCACAATATAATCTGAAACACATCCAAGACAGACTGCAAATGCATCCAACAAGTTTGTAAAGTCAAAAGCTTGATGTAGTCATTGCCTGCTAAGAATATGTGAACAAATACTAAACATTTGACTACTTTACTACACATTTAAGTGTATTTGTGCAAATACTTATATCACCTTGAAATGGGGGGACTAGATACATGCTTCCTTACAGATATCTATGAAAATACCCTCAAATAGAAGTTGACGTTCTTTACTGTCGCCTCATACGAAACATTTGATCTCAAATCCAAAAATGCTGAAGTATAGAGCCAAATAAAAAGTGTTAGCAACACGGTCCAATGAAATACGTAGGGTAGTGTATATATTTTTCTCTAAAGTGGTGCGGTTCTTTGTAAACCCCTGAGCCTACATGTCTACTTATGTCATGCATTTGCAATGTGAATACTCCAAACTCTTATCATGTGAGTACTCTACGCTCTGTTAACATGTGAATCCTCACATGATTTTCATCTTCTCAAACGCCTTTATTGTTTGTTGGCAGACAGGGAAGGGAGTGGTATGATGTCATTAGGGAGTTGGAATTTCCCCTCAGTGCCCAATCATAGCCTGTTGCGCTGGTTTTGTGTATTTTCTAATCTCAACCGCCTGGGTGGAGCCTCTGCGGGCCGGGGGAGGGAAGGTAAGGGCTAGAAGGGATACAGTTTTTTTGTCACCTTTACGTCAAAAGGTGTTGTTTTTAGCATTTTAGCTAACCCTATAACCCAACCCTTTTTTCAACCTGAACCTAATTATCCTAACCTGCTGCGTAAATTATCATAACCTGCTGCGTAAATTGTCCTAGCCTGCTACGAAAAGTGAAATTTGACAAAAACTGTATCCCATCTAGTCAAAACCAGGAGAGCGATGGAAAAGCGGGGGCTGGTCCATCATCCAGTTCTCAGCTAGTTGTGGGAAACCGAAACGTGGCCAGATTGAACAGGAAACCGACAGAAACGCGCTTTAGAACAACATTGTCGAAGTTTACAGAGATATACCTACTATACCAGCAGTCCTTATTACTTGACACTCTGTTTTAACGTTTCTGTAGTTACACGTTTATTACAGTGGGATACTACAATTTGTAGATAAGAACTCGTCTTATTAAACAGGAAACGACACCTATCAACGCTCATATCCAAGCCGAATTAGATTTTTTTTTTTTGCCGGACACATTTTGGCGAATTCTAAACACAACATCGCTCCAGACGGTTGGTTACATTGTAACAGTTTGATAATGACAGACACAGTCAGCGGTTCGGATAAAAGCCTGTCCTTTGAGAAGACGTGGGGCAGCTCCACCAGCAGCGGATACTGCAGTGGGGACTCCGATTCAGAGTTCGAGCAGTACTTCACTGCTCGCACATCATTCCTTCACAAACCCAAGAAGGAGAAGGTGAGAGGAGAACAATTTGTCAAGCAGTTGAATAAGACTTATTGAATAAGATGTTGGCTAGTCATGCCTTCGCCTTCACTGATGTTCATGCATAATAGGTGAGACTATCTTGTGTGTAGCTTCCTTTATATTATACTTTCTAATAGAGTTATGACGTGATATAGGCATAAACTCGAGTATTTCAAATAACATATCCGCGAAAATTGTCATCTGAAGTTGTCGTCATATTTTGATGTAGTAGTAACCATGATGACCACTCTTATTAAAACGTTAATTGGAATATACTGTGTTTCTCTCATATTACAATGATGACTCATATATCCCGATGCTGAGAACCGCTCAAGAGTTTAGTGAACACACCCACGATAACCCCTCAGGTTTCACAAGTCATGTACTATTCTTCTCTGGACCATTCAGAAACAAATGACTTCACTCACATTGCTTCACACCGGCAAAGCTTGCACACACAAGCATGCACAGACATCTCCGGAGGGTTTGAATGAGTAGCCTACTAGACATAAAGGGAATGGCAACATTTGATCATGTTTCATTTACTCATATTTCTACAGCATCTTGAATAAATACATTAGATAATGTTATACACAGTTGAGTCAAAACAGTAATATCAGCACAGTAAAAATGGGTGACTCCTTAGTTGACTGTTCTGGCTTCCATTTTGTGATTGCCTATTTACTAGTTGCAGGACATTTAAAGATGCTCTGGAACTTTGGCGAATACTCCGTTTTTCAAACCTCCCGCTTTGGGCTGAATGTGTCAATGTGTAGTTTAAACATGCGTAATCTATGAGCAGAAGAATTATTGTTTAACCTCAATCAACTGTTTTTCTGGAAGCTGTGCTCAGTGTTATGAGTTCAGTTAAACCGAAAGAGGGCGTGAAGGGTGCATACAGTGAAAGGTGAGGTGGATGCATAATATACGCTTTTAAGTCACAATATGGCTGACATCCATAGGTGGCGCGTGAGTTTCAAGTTTGGGGAAGCTTTTCATTTTAATTTATTGCGCCTTTTTAAAATTGCACCTTTTTTTATAATGCATCGCATTTGCAGACTAACAGAAGTGGGACCAAGTCACTATTATTCAAGTCACAAGCAAGTCACAAGGTTCGAGTCTCGAGTCAAGTCCAAGTTGTGCATTCTAAGAGCAGGTCGAGTCACATGTTTTTTCAAGTTAAGTCTCAAGTTAAGTAAAAATCTATACATGCAATGACTTGTTCAACTACAAATCTTTGTCTATTTATTGAGGCGACCAGACAGCCCCTTTCATTATTTTGTCTACAACATATTTTGATGATGTCATTGTAAAATAGGGACCTTGTAGCAGTGGTAAGGGCATGACATCAGCAGAAGACAAGGCAGGTTGATGTGCTCAGTGTAGATGTATTTTACTGGTCTTTGTGATTCAATGTTGAAATTGCCATATCATATAGCATTTACCAAATGTACACGGGCAATTGGCCTAAAGAAATGGCCACTTTATTAAGCATAACATGTCCTATCTGAATGGACACAGGTAGATGGCAAGACTGCACAGTCTCCCCTTGAGAAACCAAATGAAATCTGCCTAACAGGACCTCAAACTGGTACATGTAAGCACTTGGCCCCACCCAGGACCATACGATTACCCAATTGGCAATTACAACCAACAGGGTTTGCACAAGGTGCTAAAAGTACTTGAATTTGGCACTCTGAAATTCAACTACTGGAATACCTTGAAAGTCTGACATTTTCTCAAGTTAGTACTTCAAAAGAGAGGAGAACAGAAAATGATCAAATATGTTAATATGAAAAATATGTGAAAAATTTATTGGTCTTGCAAATTCAGGCAGACTACAGATTTTTAATTCCTCACGTGTTTCGTGCTCTGGTTGCTAGGCTAGCTCGCTCATTCCACCCACACTGCCACTCAGTCATGCAGGTACAGAACTGACTGATTTAGACGCCACCAAATGTCACATTGATAGCTAAAATGCTGGGCAAATGTAGATCCAATCCTGCCTGGCAGCATATTGATGTTTATGAATGGGTTTTACCAGACCCAACTGGGTATGTAGTGGAGGGTAAACGCTGTTTGCGCATCTTTTTATTTGATTCATTATATTTTACCCACTTATTATTGCATTCCCAGCGGTGATCAACACTCTGAAGGCTTCATGATCTGAGTTCTAATCGTGCCTACTTCTGCGAACAAGTGGAATCATGAATGATTCATGTATGCTCGTTATGTCCGCCTGCTCCCCTGGATTTGCCTTATTTATTTTTCACGGGGTTGTGGCGATATACTGCCATCCGGTGGCGACTAGAAATAATTGCATAATATGACCTATTACAAATTGGCGAGCCTTGAAAATAAATATTAGTGCTTGGGAAAGGTACTTAAGTCTCAATTTTGCAACTGTCTGTACGAACCCTGAACCAATAAACTGGTTTACAATGTAAAAGGCCATTTCCACATCCATTGGTACATACATTTGTCTTGATTAGACTTAATGATATTTCATCACCATTCGTACATGGAACAATACTTTTCTCTTATTCGACGTACTGACTCAAAAGCGTGAAAGCCACATAGCCTATTTCTGTGCATACTGAAGCATGCACACTCCTATTACGCACAACCAGACAGACACAGACACACGGACCTCCGACATAACCCGGGAAATAAGAACAATGCAAACCATACATTGAATGAAATAAACAGAAATACTACCTTGTGAGTCTTGAACGTTCATGTGCACAATAAACATTGCGCCCACTCCGAGGGTAAGAAATGGTAGGCTAAATGAAAATGTATCTTATCAAACATGAAAAAGAAATGTTTAAGTGTTAAAATAATGTTACGGGGATGGAATGATGAAACGCTAGCAATTATTGTAGGATTAGATGGAATATAGATTTACCACATGTGCATTTAAATGTGTGAAAGAAAGCAACAAAAGCATTTCAACAAGAGAATAAGTTCTCTCCACTGTCGGGAGTTTGGTGAGTACAAGTGGAGAGACACGCCTCTGGTGCGTTTTTGCCACAGTAATAATTCATTTTTAAAAACATATTCCAAATGCAAACCTGTTACGAGAATTCTATTCTCCTGTTCACTAACCAATTCAATTATGTTACCCTCAGTCTGTTATATCGGGATTTGTAAGATACTGACAGAAACGAAAACAGACAGAGGCCCAGTCTACCAAAGTTAAATGTTTATTCACGGAACGTTCTGACGTGCACAGTACAAGGATCTTCAATTTGTAGTGACACACATACTTCCACACAAACCACCCACCAATCAAGACTATGGGAGTCCGTGAGAATAGCGTCTTCCTGCCCTCCCCTAAGATAAGGAGAGGCCTGGGACTAGGAAGTTCTCAGTGTCCCAGCCAAGGTCGCCCCGAATCTGGCTCAGACAGATAGTCTGTTATCAAAATACTAGACGCATTGTTAACGTTGATTCTGACTAAGAACTACACTCCGGGATATATTACACAGTACAGTATCATAATAATCGACCTACTCTCACATACATGCATTATAATAATCGAATGATTCACATCAATGTCATACAATCACATGGTTTCAGACTTATGTAATATTCTAATCATTTATTAAAACACATTTCCTTATTAAAATCTCATAAGTAAATTATACATTTCAGGTAATTTGATTGTAGGTTTGCTGGTCCAATCAGAGGGACGAGTGTGCGTTTCACTTGTGGTTCACTTGTTGTTGCAAGGCACCATGTTGCGGCTACTGTCGCTGGCCGCGTGGAGAGTAAATCCAACGGACTCGGCGCCACAAAATGAGTGACAAAACCGTTACAAAACATGGCCAGATAATTTAAAGTCATCATTCTCAAGTCAGTCAAGTCTCAAGTTGTTTTTATTTTCTATCAAGTTGAGTTTCAAGTCATCAAGTTTGCAACTTAACGTCGTGTGACTCAAGTCCACAACTCTGCAGACTAATGTAAAAGAGGCAAATATTCCTGTGACGAGTAGATTGCATAGTCATAATTTAGGCCAGTAATATAACTCAGTCACTGTTAGCAAAACAGACCGTACTGAACAATGCATGCCTGAGTGTGTAGTGACATAGAGTAGGCCTATAATCCTTTCTTTGCACTGGAAAAATGTGGCCTTTAATAATGGCATTACTTTTCCCCCCCAAAAATGAACAGTGGTACTGATCCAATGATAAAGCCAATGAATATGCGCGCACTCACCGGGAATATGGGGATGTTCTCCACGGGTGCCAATAAGATAGGCTACTGTTCGCTCCATTGGGAGTTGAGAATTTTGATGACTAGAGACAGATCAATCTTTTCTTTGTCTTCTCTTTTCCGCAATAGCCATTCGCGTACTAAACTATGTTTTTCCTACAATCATATTTTGAAATACTGCGATAGGCCTATTTAACTGCTTTTCACTAACCGATGCAACTCAACAGTCAGCTATCTGGTAGTCTATTCGCCGCGCGCTGACCAAGCGCTTCAAACAATCCACAGCTAATTTTTAAAAGAAGCTAATGATCCTCTCTGGCCAAATTATGCTCTCTGGTGGAGTGCTTTGAATGATTTGTATTTATTTATATATAGGCATGAGTAATTATAAAGCACATTTTTGCAAATTGTATTAAATTTACTTTCGGTGGAAGCTTATCATCTTTTGATTATCCCATTATTCCTCCACCACCAAACTTTACAGTTGGCACTATGCATTCAGGCAGGTAGCGTTCTCCTGGCATCCACCAAATCGGCGGACTGCCAGATGGTGAAGCATGATTCATCACTCCAGAAAACTCATTTCCACTGCTCCAGAGTCCAATGGCGGCTAGCTTTACACCACTCAGCCGATGCTTTGCATTGTGCATGGTGATCTTAGGCTCATGTTTGGCTGCTCGGCCATGGAAACCCATTTCAAGAAGCTCCCGACGAACAGTTATTGTGCTGATATGGCTTCCAAAGGCAGTATGGAACTCCATAGTGAGTGTTGCAACTGAGGACAGACGATTTTTACGCACTATGCGCTTCAGCAATCGGCAGTCCCATTCTGTTAGATTGTGTGGTCTACCACTTCGTGACTGAGCCATTGTTGCTCCTAGACGTTTCCACTTCACAATAATGGCACTTACAGTTGACCAGGGCAGCTTTATAAGGGCAGAAATTTGCAGAACTGACTTGTTGGAAAGCATCCCTTCACGGTGCCACATTGAAAGTCACTGAGTTCTTCAGTAAGGCCATTCTACTGGCAATGTTTGTCTATGGAGATTGCATGGCTGTGTGCTCGATTTTATACACCTGTTAGTAACGGTGTCTGGCTGAAATAGCCGAATCCACTAATTTGAAGGGGTCTCCACATACTTTTGTATGTAGTGTATAATATGAACAGTCTGGCACAGTTTCTGCTCTCTGAGAGAAAGGTGTTCAGGCTGGCAGCTTCTCTCTCTGAAGTGATGCTCTGCATGGTCCTAAAGTCAGCTGACCAGTATGCTAAACAGCCGTGGCATTTTAATCGGGATTGGAATTAATTTAGCCCATTTTTACATTTTTGGTCTTGCGCATACCCAACTGATGCACCTGGCTGTGGCTGAGCCATTTCCCCTAGAATGTCCCTTACATGGGCCAGCCCCCTAGCAAGTTCAACCATATGAGTGACAGCTAGCAAGAGGCACATCATGCACACACAGCAGAGAAAGAGCGATGACGTGGTGCACATACAGTATCTGCACGTGACATAGTACGCAATTTTTGGGTACCACTTTTGGTCTGTGAGCACTACTTTCAGAATTACGAACTAAAAAGTATACAAAAGTACAGGAGAATCTCTTTAACACCCTTTCTATCTGCATTGGGATTCAGGTTATTGATCTGATTTTTCACAACTTGACATTGATTTATGTAGTTGTGGGTAGAATGAGAGTTTGAGACTTCTTCCCAGAGGACAGATCATGTTGGTGCTGATGTTAACACCTGCCAGGAGGATTTATGAGTATTGATCTATGGATCCTCCCCCCTCCCATGACAAGCATTTCGCTAAACTCGCAATAACATCTGCTAACCATGTGTATGTGACCAATGAAATTGGATTTGATTTGAAAAGCAGCTACTGTCAACAGGATCATTTTGGCCTAGCTGGTCCTTTTAATTGATACAGGAAGAAGAGTTCTGTGCATCACATGTCTTGAATGACATTCTCACACAGGAAGCGAGGACAGACCATTAGACACAGGAAGCGCATAGTTGTGGTGGTTACTGTGTCCATGGGAGACATTTAAATAACTTGTAGATGCTGGAGGCCAAATGTGAATTGCTAAAAGATGGCTGAGATTCTGTGAGGATTAGGCAGCTGACTCCACAGGATATGACTGTAAAACAGATGAAGGCTTTGTGTCTGACTCTCAAGCGGGGGGGTTGCCTGAGGGGGGCAGCTATTTTTACATGAACACAGCTTTAAGGAATGCAGTCCACAGCCTTTGCAGACATCACAAACAGCTGCAAGTTCCCTCATGATGCCTCCCTCTACAGAGATAGAAGGAGTTGAGGAACTGGGATTGGTCAGTGCTGACATCATTGTGGTCCACTGCTTCCCTATCATAGGGAAGCTATGGCTACGTTGACAGGAAGTTTGGAATCTGATGCAACCAGCGATAACTTTGTGAAAGAAGGTGTGGAGCTTACAGGAAGTTAGCACTGTGAAGCATAGGCTGCTACAGTCTGCAAAATAATATAAGTAATTTGTTTTTAGCACATTTGTTATAAGCCGTAACAAGTAGGAATGCTGTTTCTCATTCAAGACAATTTTGATTTACACCAGTCTAGTGCTTCCTTTTCTCACCAAACCCAATCTAGTCCTCTGCTCTACTGAACTCTGACCCCTGTGAACCTGACTCCCCAAGTCTCCTGAAATCGAATTTCCCCTCCGTGACCCAAAATGTTGTGGATTGTTTGTTTAGATAGGCCCACATCACACAATTCTTACAGTCATAATTTGACATGCAAAACGTTAAACCTTGGCTCTCTGCTGACACACGGTGGTAGAACACCAATGTTTCCCTTTTTTGTCTTGCACTGTCAGTTTAAGAAGACGAATGAGTTGAACATTGAGTGGCCAATTGAAATATTGACTCCCTTCTCTCTGGTCAGGATGAACAGGTTGAATGGGGGAAGCAGCAGGATCTGTCAGTCACAGAGATCCAGCAGAAGGTGAAGGAGTACAATGCTCAAATCAACAGCAACTTGTTCATGAACCTGGTGAGTAGTAACAATTGCTCTTATGCCATTGCAGTAAGTAGTAACATTGCAATTACTCTAACACTGTCTGCATTACCATGTTGTTATTGTTCAACTCCATTACTGCACAATTCAACACGAATACGTTTCGTGAGGTTGAATTCCTAAATGTTTTCATTATTTTCAACAGAACAAAGATGGCTCCTACACTGGCTTCATAAAGGTCCAGTTCAAGCTGCTACGACCCGTGTCAGTTCCCCCACCAAGAAAGGGTACTGCAACACAGGTTGGTGCGGGCAAGAAGACTGGGGGAGTTAAGCGACGCACCTCTTTTTACCTGCCCAAGGATACGTCCAAACACCTACATATCAGCTCCCGCACATGTGCTCGTGAGGTCATCGAAGCCTTGTTGAAGAAGTTCACCGTGGTGGACAACCCTGGAAAGTTTGCTTTGTTTGAGAGCACAAAGCGCCATGACCAAGGTAAGCCCGCCTCTGTCACCTCTTGTCTGTGGTCTTGCAGCAGCACGGCTTTTCTTTTTTTCTGCACCGACATCTCATTGATAAATATTAATATTAATACTGTTGTTTTATTCCGTGGTCTCTCCTTCCTCTTCCTGTATTTCAGTATTCCTGCGCAAGCTGTCTGACGACGAGAGTCCACTCCACCTGCGTCTGTGTGCTGGACCCAATGACAAAGCCCTCAGTTTGGTGTTAAAAGAGAATGAGACTGGAGAGGTCAACGTGAGTATTGAGCATTCATCGGGTATTCATTCTCAAACCAACATGGTCATTTCACATTGTGCAGCTTATACTAATGTTCCGTCTCCCTCCTCTATCTTTCCAGTGGGATGCCTTTTCTATGCCAGAGCTCAAGAACTTTGTTCGCATGTTACAACGTGAGGAGGAGGAGCATGTCAAGCAAATAGTGCAGCGCTACGCACTAGCCCGCACCAGGATGCAGGAGGCCCAAGCTGCTAGTCCCACCCCTGGTGGTTCCACCCCTGGCTGAGAAACCGCTTCCCTACGGGACTACCTGCACCTCTGACTGACAATCATCAGAAGATGACCAGTCACTGCATCCAAAGATCCCAGAGAACACAACTCGACACCTCCCTCAAAGGAGGAGAATGAAAGAGCGAATGAGAGCGAGCGGGCACATGAGAGCGAGCGGGCAAGCGCGTGTGAGTGTGAGAGAATCAGAAGTGCCATACAACTGGAGAGAGTCTGTTGTGCCTGAGAGAGAATGAGAGTTGAGAGAGAGTATGTGAAACTGTGGCTGATGAGAGACTGGCTTTGTCCAGTACTTCCTCTCATTGTGGAGGTGCCATTTGACTATCCTGGGTAAGCTACCTGACTCGTAATGTTCATCACCTGTTATTCTTGCTGGCAGCAGGGTCCATCATTTATAACTTTTGGGTAACAAATCAAAAGGCCTGTTTCTCTCCCTTACTGTCTAGCAATACAAGGGAAGCCAACCTATTAGCTCAGACAAATGTTGAACAAATTCAGATACCGTCTGCTTCAGTATCTCCAGGCCTTAATGCTAGTCAGAATAATAAGTGATGGACATTATGGGCCAGGTACTCCAGGTTTCCATTTGCCCCCAATGCCTTCCATATACCTCCTGCACATCCATACTATGATGGATGTTACTCTTTTTTGCTTTCCCTTTATGAGGCTGAGTGGGAGTGCCCCGTGTGTTGGGAGCACTGTGATTGTCAATTGAGAGGACAATCCCCAGGTCGATTTAATTGATAGGGGAATAGTCCTGAAACTTTTAACAGGAAGCTGTTGCTTTTTATAGAATGTTCGTATGTTTGTATTGTCTATATTTGTATGTTCTTTGTGACGTTCTAAAACTCTGTTAAAACAACAAAATAATAGAACTGAGAATCTGTTTCATATTATCAGCATATGTCTATATCTCTTGCAATAATAATTTGACTGTCCTTAACTATCCCCTTTTCAATTTCAACAATTTTATGTTACATCTGTCCAGTGTCAAATATTTGTTGAAATAATAATAATAGATTTGCACTGTTCACATTAAACAAGTTACTTCACAAAAGTACATGTCTTGGTAGTGGGGGTATGCTATTGGAATGATATTCATTAGCTAAACAGTGCTATTCATGGGAATTATTTCCCCACTTGGCAGTTATGGATAGGGAGTGATTGACTTGGGCAGGAGCTCACTGGAGCTGAGTACCATCATCTAAAATGTTATACTACTTGAGCTCCTGTTCCTCTTTATAGAATATTAGCTCAAAAGTATTGTGGTGCTCCTGCACTTAAATGTAAAAAGTACCGGCACCCAAAATGGGTGCAGGCACCTATTTCAGTCCAAGTCAAGAACTGTAGATAGGAGGAGTTAACACAGAAAGTACCTATTATTAATGCCCTTGAGATGGTGTGCCACTGATACTGATATATATATATATGTATATAAACATCACAGTGGTGTGCAGTACTGCTAGCTACATTATTGCTGTGACTCATGTGCAAGGTGAGCTGACCAACCGTTTCCGTTCTTTCGAACCAGAGTCACAGTGTGTACTTGTCGTTTGGGATCTGTGGCTAGCTAGCTAGACAAATTGGCTACATTTGAGAAAACACTACCGTAACGTTACGCAAAGGAGGGAGGAATCCAAGTGAGCACTGAACCCTGGATAGAAGCCACGTCGCTAAAATAATAAATATGTTTCTATAAATGCTGTCACTATAAATGGTTAGCTGGCAAATTGAGCTAGCTAACGTAAGCTAGTTTAGCTTGCTAGCTAACGGTTTATTATGCGGGCGAAGTTTAGCTAACAGCCAGTGGACTGTAGGGATAGCTAGCTAGCTTTGGTTAACGTTAGGAGTTTGAAAGCTCTACTAAATATATTTGCAATATTTATCAAACTTAACTAACGGCAGTGAACAGTGTTAGCTAGCAAGCTACTTGACGTTAGCCATCTAGGGCAACCTCGTTTGCTAACGTAGTTAGCTAAGTTACCTTTTGGAGCTAGCTAGGTAACCTATCTATTTAATAGCTTGCTTAGTAGCTAGATATTGTTTGGTCAGTGTGGTAGCATTATTAGGCTAGCTAAAGCAACAGTACCTATGGCTTCTTGCTTTCAGATCCAAACCAGTAGAAAACTGACTGGTTGGCCAGCTCATATAATCGTTGCCTAGGAGTTTTCTGTGACAAGGGATAATGTCCCACCACTGAAGATGGGAGGCAGTGGATCCAAGGTGAAAGGTGCTTGGCCATTTGCTGGTTCGGGAGCTGGAGGGGATTCGGGCAGTGAGGGGCAAGAAGATCACTCTGTTGCCCGCCTCAAAGGGACCAGAAAAGCAACCCCATTTATTTTCACAAGGAGGAGGTAATACTGTGTGGTAAATGCAATAAAATGTGTGCCTAGTGGTTAGAGCGTTGGACTAGTAACCTAATGTTTGCAAGATTGAATCCCCGAGCTGACGAGGTAAAAATCTGTCGTTATGGCCCTGAACAAGACTGTTAACCCAATGTTCCTAGGCCGTCATTGAAAATAAGAACTTGTTCTTAACTGACTTGCCTTGTTAAAAGGTAAAATATATGTATATATCTACCAACCACAGGGTAGGTCCTTAAATGAGTCAAACGCTTTCCATTCTGCTCATTTTTTATTTATTTTGATAGCTCTCTCTACTATGATGAGGATGGGGACCTGGCTCATGAGTTCTATGAAGAGACTGTAGTGACAAAAAATGGCCGGAAGAGGTCCAAGCTGAAGAGGATTCAGAAGAACCTCATACCTCAGGTGAGCTGATTGGATGTACACTCGTGAAAGTCTCAGACTGACAGTGTTGGAAATGTTTCCAGTTACCCATGGGTGTTGTTTATAATTAATAGAGTGGGTATTGTTATCTGTTTGCAGGGAATTGTGAAGCTAAACCACCCCCGGATCCATGTAGATTTCCCTGTCATCCTCTTTGAGGTGTGAATCCCACTGTGGGGGTGGTCTAACGCAGAAAAGACACATCACTACAACCGCTCCATCCTGAACGCTAGTGTTCCTCTGAGAGAATGGGTGGGATGTCTGACTACACTCAGAAGATGTCGACAGACCACCAGAGTTATGTTGCGGACAAAAAGAAAGGGGAGGAGGAGTAGATAGAGTTAAACGTTCTGCCTTCTGTGATGTAGAGAAGTGTGTGTGTGTGTGAAAGAAAGGTAGCAAGATCAGGGGAAGGTTTAGGAATTCCCACTGTACTGTATATGTTGACCATTTTCATGTTGTAATGTTATCATATCTAAGTCTGCCTCTATGATTGGAGGCCAGACCTGCACTAGTCAACTTTTTTTAATGTAAAAAAAATAAAATACAAAAGCTGTCTGAGTTGGAAATACTTGAATAAATGGTTTACCAGGCTGAAAGACTGTATTGAGACATTCTCCTTCATTATCCAGTCCACACATGTTTCACATTCTGATGAAGAGTGTTGTTCCATAACAATGTGGTCACAGTAATGAGGTTTTCATGACTCAGACTAACATAATTTACTGGTCCATTCAAAAGCCTTTTTCCATGTGTAGTTATCACAATCCTGTGAAGCTGTTTTTGGTGAATCTTGTTTTTCTGCTATACCTCAGGTGTAGGGTGCAATGCTCTTGTACATGTGGGTCTTAAATGTTTGATTCTCTTAACGTTTTTGGGTCAATCATCAATGTTGCCAATTTGAATCATTTATGACATGACTTATGACATGTCAAGTTTTCTTTATGATCCAGTCATGTATTTATAGACATATTTTGAAGGTCAAGTGACAATGTTCTAATGGTAATCCATTTGCACAGTATCTAATGGCCCACGAGCATGATTATATGGTCAGTTTCAGTGTTGTTTTATTGCTCTCCAATAGCATACGGTTGGCAACAGGCATGTCTGGCCCCTGTAATTGTGTTTCTGGGCTAGAGGTCAGACACTTTTTAGGTATTTCCTCCTTGGTTCCTTTGTTCTGCGGAGCGACTTCATCTGAAGATAAGTTACTCTAAAATGGGTGAGGCTTGTATATGACCATAAATGCATAAGGCGTGTTTTTGTGTTTAAGCTTCACCGATGGAGTCAGCGTGCATAACAATATAGGGAAGTATTAGAGCAGAATAGAGAACGGTAAGTAATGTGTGATGGAAAAAGGTGTGCGAGGGTGTATGTATGGGTGTGGATGTAAATATGCACATAAAACATGCGCTTTTACATCATATTTTATTTAACCAGGAAGTCCTATTGAGTTAAGAAGAATGCTTTTCCAAGTGAGACCTTGATCTGGCACACTTTGGTCTGCGATAGGCAGTTTGTGTAAAGTATGTGAATGAATGGGTTTGTTTGAGTAAAAATAGATTTTCATACATCTGAGATTAAATATCATTTTATAAAGCAGTTTCTCATGATCTGCAATTCAAATTGTAATATGTGTGGGTTAGATACAATTATACAGTACAGCCCTATGGTCCCTCTTCTAAAGTGATTGTGGTTGAGGTGATAGTGTGTGTTTCCAGTTCCCCACATTGTTATCGTTTCCTAGTCGTGCCTGGAGGTTGATGATGTAATGTCCAAGAGATATGGGTCAAAGGGAAGCACACAAGATGGATGGAAACCACACATCTCTTCCCTCACTCCAGCAGAATCACCCAATTTAGCTCAGCCCTCAATTTGCACGTGTCTCGAAGCTGGGGGAGTGAAAATTATTGACGGTGTAGAGGGCTAATTAGACCCACAGCCACTTCGACCAAGACTGCAGGATTCAGAGCGAAGTGCTATCCCAACACGCACTGCGATATGTTTGGAATTTTCACAATTTCATACAAAAGAATGGAGAGGCATGCCTAATTATGACACGTGCATTTGTTTATGTCTGATGTCGAGACTTTACAAATGTAACATGAAATACCTCCCAAATTAAATGTTTAACAGTTACTGGGGTTTATATATTGTAAAACGACAGGGGGGGGGGGGTGTTCGTTTGAATTTCATACTCGTTTTATTATTTAAAGGGTGCAAAAATTCTAATAGTTTGCCTAATTTAATTGTGTAGTAGAGAATCAGTGTACCATTTAAACCGATGTGTAATATATTTTCAATAACCAAAAATATTGTAATTTAATCTGTCTGAAGCTGGTGTAAAAAAAACTAAAGTGGAAGACGCAAAAACGAAACGTAACAATGGGAAGCATAGACATTGCGCACATATAACATATCTACCACTTAGATTGCTTTCAATGAGAATTACAGATCTATAATTCACATAACTCACATATTGCTGCTTTAAAAGTGTAACATGAATTGCATCATTCATGTCAGGAGTGTGTCCCAAAGTTGATGGGCTCATTGATCCCATCTCCACTCTCTAGAAGTCACCTTCGGAATTTTGTCAGCAACATGTGACAACGGAGGGCCCTCCGAGTGATTTGGCAGGGGCGAGGTGGTGGCTTGGAATTCACAATCTCTCTGTCTCATTCAGACACACGCAGGTGAGTCAGCAGAGCTCGGAGAACAAACAGCAGAACAGAGTCAACTGAGTGACCCTAACAGGATGCGGCCTCACTTCCAGGGATTTTTGTGGATTATGTGCTCTCAGATCCTCCACGTCACATGCACCCTTTAGGCTTATGTTTTGTTGGCCTTTCCTTCTAACTATTCATTTCAAAGCTTTCAACTACAGCATGCTCTGAATCTATCCATGACGTTGGCAGCATGACAACATGTGGTACTTGTTTGGGTCATTGCGCTAGTGCCAATGGCTGCCATCATGTACCGCGAGCAGTGAAGTCTGCATGCCAGATGCCTTTGTCTGGACAGAGTTGAAATGCTACTGGTCCTAGATATACCATGCTTACATGGAGTTAAACTATAGGCTATTTGTTAACACTTGACATTATGGTGGAGCCTACTAAAAATGATTTATAAAGGGTTTTTAAGAGGTTTCAACTGTTTAATTATTAGTTTATAGATAGGCATATAACTGTTGAATACATATTTATAAACTAACACTGGTTGAAATGTTGTACTTGTCATTTAACTGCTTGCAAAAAAATAGCTTAATAATCTGAACTACAGAAAAACATTTTTTAGGATGGGCATGTCATGGCATGCTCATATCGATAGGCAGAACCCCGCACCTCTCTGATTCAGAGGGGTTGGGTTAAATGCGGAAGACACATTTCAGTTGAATGCATTCAATTGTACAACTGACTAGGTATCCCCTTTCATTTCCCAGTATGTATGTTGCCTCTATACTGTCAGCGGCTCCTAAATCTAGATATTGCAACATTCATCTGTTTTCAATGACTAGTAGCAAACTTTTTGGACTGACTCATTCTAAGTGTATAACTGACAAATTAAACAAACTACTGCATATTCAGCTAAAAACAGAAAATAAACAACATTTTACATATTTAGTCTATAGCCGAAGGTTCATACAATGATTTTGGTGTAATACAATATTGAAAACCACTTTGACGCGCCTACAAAGTACAGTTTATTTCGCCACTCCCCCCCCTTTTTTTATGTTGAATGGAACATCCTGAAGGAGTCCGGACTCGCACTAGGGAGGATTTGTTTTATAATTAACCCACTAGGGTAGGAATAGGCGTTGGGTGCAACTGAACTGACACCAGTACAGGGTGTCACTGTCGGTTCAAGTTGTAAAGTACAGTGATAATACATTCCAGTGACCAATGAAGTACCAGTGTTTTTACCTATTGTTGCAGGGATCACTTAACCAGGTAGTTATTGGGAGAAGTTTGTTTCAATCACCTTTCTCCATCTTGAAAGACAAACGTGGCTTAATTGGAATATAGGGGTCTCTAGTATTTGGGTATGCTTCCTCATTCTGCTGTACAAGGTAAGATATGTTTTTCTATTTCCTTTTCCACGAATGAAAACTTACTCATGGGCAAAAGGTGGGTGTTATACACACACACACACACACACACACACACACACACACACATCAAACGTGTAAGGGTGTGTTTGCCAACACAAGCTTCTACTGCTGCTTCAAGTATACTGCTGCTAAAACTGTTTCCCCACTAAACTCATTACTTTCAGTAGCCTATAACTTGAACTCAATATTCAGTTGATCATCTTCATGAGAGGTGGTATTGTTTCCAGGGTTGTCATATAGAGTAGGATGCTTGATCTTAATGCATTTTTCATAGAGGCTTTCACACTGGATATAATTCATTTTTAAACCAGCTGAACTGTTCACACTTTATTATATACCCTCTTCGTTCATAAATCTATTGTATGTCTGGAACCTGTTTGATGAAAGTGAGCCCGCCCTATATCAAAACTTTTATGGGCATAGAGGTGTAATACCAGAGTGATTCAAGTTACTGGCATATCTGAATCTATTGATTGGAAATCAAAGTGCTCATCAAATCAAAATCAAATCAAATCAAATTTATTTATATAGCCCTTCGTACATCAGCTGATATCTCAAAGTGCTGTACAGAAACCCAGCCTAAAACCCCAAACAGCAAGCAATGCAGGTGTAGAAGCACGGTGGCTAGGAAAAACTCCCTAGAAAGGCCAATACCTAGGAAGAAACCTAGAGAGGAACCAGGCTCTGAGGGGTGGCCAGTCCTCTTCTGGCTGTGCCGGGTGGAGATTATAACAGAACATGGCCAAGATGTTCAAATGTTCATAAATGACCAGCATGGTCGAATAATAATAAGGCAGAACAGTTGAAACTGGAGCAGCAGCACAGTCAGGTGGAAGTTGAAACTGGAGCAGCAGCATAGCCAGGTGGACTGGGGACAGCAAGGAGTCATCATGTCAGGTAGTCCTGGGGCATGGTCCTAGGGCTCAGGTCCTCCGAGAGAGAGAAAGAAAGAGAGAAGGAGAGAATTAGAGAACGCACACTTAGATTCACACAGGACACCGAATAGGACAGGAGAAGTACTCCAGATATAACAAACTGACCCCAGCCCCCCGACACATAATGATGTTCGTTCAATTCTCTTTACAGGACAGGAGAGCAGAGAGTAAAAAACACATTCATTCACCACAAAAGTCATGTTGTACTGGACTGCACTGCCTGATTGGAAAGTATTGCTGTTGGTGACACTTCTATGGGACTACCTCTGTGCTGAGGAACTGAAACCCACGAGATGGCCACTGTATCCCCAAAAGCCTCTGGTCATGGCCTGGAATGCTCCGACGGAGGACTGCGGCCCGCGGCACGGTATTCACTTTCAGCTGGAGCAGTTCCAGATTGTGGCGTCGCCCAGCAAGGGCTTTGTCCGCCAAAACCTCACCATCTTTTACAAGGACCGCTTGGGGTTGTACCCCTATTATAAGGAGCACGATGGTGCTGTCATGAACGGTGGGCTTCCGCAGGTTGCCAGTCTCACTCAGCACCTGGAGAAGATGCCGGAGGGTATTCAGTATTACATACGCGAAGCAGGGGCCAAGGGACTGGCAGTTATTGACTGGGAGGAGTGGAGACCACTGTGGATCCGCAACTGGGACGTCAAGAATGTGTACCGCAACCAGTCAAGGCAGCTGGTGGCCCAGAAGAACCCAGCCTGGCCCGCAGAGCGTGTGGCTAAGGTGGCCCAGCAGGAGTTTGAGATGTCAGCCCGGAGGTTCATGCTGGAGACCCTGAGGCTGGCCAAGAGCCTGCGGCCCAACCAGCTGTGGGGGTTCTACTTGTTCCCAGACTGCTATAACCACGACTACAAGAACACTCTGGAGAACTACACGGGCCGCTGCCCTGACGTGGAGGTGGCCCGGAATGAAATGCTCAAATGGCTGTGGATGGAGAGCACAGCCCTCTTCCCCTCGGTCTACATGGGCACGGTGCTGCGCTCTTCGCCCTCGGGGCGGCAGTTTGTCCGGAACCGGGTGAAGGAGGGGATGCGTCTGGCGTCAGGGGGAGACGGGCTGGCACGTCCTGTCTTTGTGTACGCCCGGCCCACCTATGCCAACGTACTGGAGCTGCTGACAGAGGTGAAGAGACGTTTCTCTGACCGTCACATAGTACTAACCAGGAGAACTTATAGACCATTTGACAGTGGTGTAAAGTACTTAAGTGAAAAAATACTTTAGAGTACTACTTAAGTAGGTTTTTGAGGTATCTGTACTTTACCTTACTATTTACATTTTTGACAACTTCTACTTTTACTTCACTACATTCCTGAAGAAAATATTGTACTTTTTACTCCATACATTTTCTCTGACAACCCAAAGTACAGGAAAATTGTGAAATTTATGCACTTATCAAGAGAACACATGGTCATCCCTACTGCCTATGGTCATGCGGACTCACTAAACACAAATGCATCTTTTGTTAACAATGTGTGAGTATTGGAGTGTGCCCCTGGCTCTCCGTCCACTTTTTAAACAAGAAAATGGTGCAAAGAAGTCTGGGAGTTGTAAGAATAATTAATGTGAAAGATATCTAGACTATAAACCTACCCTAATACAATCTTCATTAAGATGTGAATGATGATTTCAATTCACTTAATGTTTTGAGATTTCTATGAATTCTTTTTAGTAGAATAATGCTCCATATCAGAGTGCAATACTCTCTGTTTAATAGACCCTGATTCACAGATCAAGCTCTCTCTCTCTACCCATGACCATGACCCTCTGTCCTTATCTGTGGCTGCAGCCCTTTCCTGCTCAATCAGCACATACCCCAAATATTCCCTGTCTTTTGTGTGTATATGTGTGAGCAGGATGGGTGTTGGTCATGTTACTCGCTAACACCCCGTAGTGCATTTCCTTACGAGGGCGTGAGCAGATAAGAGGTGGTCACATACACAAAGTCTATATAGTCCAGTGCCCCCCCCTGAACAATTGTATATGGTGTCATTTTGGTTGTATTTTCATTGGCCGATTTGTGCTGACTGGGCACTCTGTGTGTTTTGTGATGAATCTGTACCTCTTCTTTGGTCAAGATTTTGAGTGATTCTCCCTGCAGACGGACCTGGTCTCCACCATCGGGGAGAGTGTGGCTCTTGGGGCCGCAGGCATCATCCTCTGGGGAGATCACGCTTATGCCAGCAGCAAGGCATGTGTCCACGCAAATTACACAAGTCTCATAAAATCACAACAAATCACATGTGATCACCGAATGACCAACTCACAGGACCTCACTGCACATCACGGAGTCATATTCAGTCACGTCACACTCATTCATCCACTTGATTATCAGTTGTGTTTTTGTAGCAGCCCCTCTTCATATCCCATTTGTTCTTATGATTTGAAAGTGTTTGTAGTGGATCTTAAGCTTAATTTAAATTGAGGAGACGCAGGAATGACATTGTTGTAAATCTACCGTTAAAGAGAAACTGCCCCAAAAAACTGACGATGTGGCATCGATATGAGTCAGAAACATTTATTCCACTGTCAAAATTGTCTACAAAGGGTAAATAGGATCATTTTGGTCATAAAGTTAGTCTCGTCCAAAACAGTTTTGTGAGACTTGAGGTCATGACTGCATCACAATGTAAATTAAGGTTGGGTTTGTTTCAATCCTGCCCACAGCTGGTGGTACATAAGTAATCATCAATTTGGAGTACGGCTGTATGCGACCAGATCGTAAGGCCTGTGGTGAATTTGGGTTGACTTTGGATATCCCTATGGGGCTAGTTAGGAACCATTGGTAAATTACACAATTTACATGGGACAATATGTAAAAATTCCAGTAGGTCCAGAACCTCAAAACAACTATAAATTGTAGGAATTCATATTCAAATATTGAAAGCATTTCATGAGAAAACTAAAAAGTGTGCAACATGAAAATATTGTCTCATTTATATTGTCTCAAATATTGTCCCTAGCTAGCTCCGGAGATAGGCTATCCAAAGTCAAACCATAATTGCCACGGTTGCACACCAGCTGGCTGAAGCTAATTGGCTAAATAATTGGGCTAACGCTTCCCACCTGTGAACACACACAAGAGACATACACATCAAACCACACCCTGAAACCAACTCACATTTTAATTCAGTCATTTCTTAATGAACTAAATCTGAAACGAGACCAAAACAGGAAGTTCAGCCACCCTTTAAACTCTCTCTGTGTGTGTGTCTCTCCAGGCCAGTTGCTCTAGTCTGAATGAGTACCTGCGGGGTCCGCTGGGCCGGTACCTGCTCAACGTTACCACGGCAGCAGAGCTGTGCAGCCAGACGCTGTGCGATTCCCTTGGACGCTGCCTGCGTAAACACCCTGACACTGATGCCTACCTGCACCTCAGCACCCGCACCCACAGAATAGAGCCCCTAGCAAATGGAAAACTCAAGGTTCAAGGTCAGCTTGGGGAAGACGACATATTGGGCTTTCAGAGGGAGTTTCAGTGCCAGTGCTATAGTGGCTACCAGGGAGAGGGCTGTGGCCAGAGAGACCCCCAACAACAACGAGGCGTCGCAGCTCGAATCATGGTGTCATGGGTGCACTGTTTGCTCCTGCTACTCATCACACTCCTGCTCTGAGTGCAAACAGTACATCCACAGGCATACAGCTACATTCGAATAATTGGACGTGTACTGGTATACACATGACATTATCTACACACATGCGCAAACATTATATAAATACACTTTGGGGCAAATGTATTCACTGTAGTCCAGATTGCTGTAAGGTTGGTGGATCTATGTGGAACACTGAGTTATGTGGTTGTTTGTGTGTTGATTTGTTTCCCATACATTGGAGGGCTCGCTGGAAATAACTTTGTTTACATTGATCTCTTTCTCAGTCTCCATCCCACGATATATCTCTCTCAACCCCTCTCCCCTCTTTCAAGGTGTCATTTTCTCATGATCCCAAAATTGATGTTTTTGTGTGGAAATGTGTGTTTTTAGATGTGCTTCTGATGTATGTACGGTTTTGTGTTATGTGTGAGCCAAAATGGGGCCGATGCACTTGATTCTTGGAATAGCACAAAATAGTTCTTATCGCCTGACCTCTGACATTTTTATCTTTAGGTTTCAATATTTATATTAATGTATTTTCACGTTTGTTAAAAAGCTTTTATTTTATGGCAAAAACAAGACTACTATTTTCACTCTAATTGTGCTTCTCTCTTACTGTGTACAATGTTTCAATCACTCAAAATAAATCAAAGCTGTAATTAAGTGATACTGCCAGAGAAGCCTGTGTTTGGAGGATATATTGGCACAGGTGTTGTTCCATCAAGGGCCTGCAAACCGTGCCAATATATCCTCCAAACACCAGCTTCGAGGGCATTATCACTTTTATACAACGGGTTACCAACATATTCAAATAATGAGTGACATATTTTAATTAAAAACGTAATTTGGATTAATTTATTCATACTATTTCATCCTTCTACAATATATAGTCCCGACACAAAGCTATGGTTGCTTCCCAAGCCGCCTGGTCGTTCGTTCTTTCTGGCATCATTCTTATCCCTTGCTTGCCAGCTAGCCAACTTTGGCTAACACAGTCACGTCAAACAGTGTAGCCAGAATATCAGCAAAGTGGCTGCATTTACGTTTGTTAAAGCTGTTTTCTAGTGATTGTTGGGGGGATACATCCATAGCAATGAACTAATTATGTGCGATTTCGCATGGCATTGAACATTTTCTCTGCCGCCAGGCCACTGTTCAAATGAGACAGCCAACTACACAGCTAACACAATCACTTCAAACTGAAAATGGAATGACAGCAAACTAGCTGTATTTCCTGTTTTTCTATTGACATTTCAGCCTGTCGGTCTCGTCCCGGCTATCGACACGTTAATTACCATAGGACAGCTGGAGATCGAAATTCAATAATGTTGCAAATGTCGGAGACCGACAGCAAGTTTACTACAAATCTCTGTTGTTGAAAACCAAACGCTAGTGTGAAGGAAATGGGAGATAATGTGTAGATGTAGACCTAGTATGTAAATTGCCTGGCTGAGTTGATGAGACAGTGGATTGCGCAGTGAGAACAAATAGCCATTTCATTTCAATAGACATTTCAACATCATAGATTTAACCGGTGGTAACTTGTCGAATTGACACCGGCTGGAATGTGGTTTTAACCAATCAGCATTAGACCCATCGGTTGTATAACATCATCCAATACTATCTTTCACAGTACAGGATTTGTCAGTGTGATGATCACTTGTGTATCAGTGTTTATCTTAGTTATACAATTATCTGTCTCTCCTTGGTTCCTGATGGATTCAACAATCAGAATGTACACATAGTGTCAGTGGGACGAGAGTTTTGAGAGTGGCTGCTTTTAAGAGGTCTGTCTGGCACAAAATGTTTCTTAAAGGACTACCCCTTCCCCCTATAATTGTTGGGTGCTGCCAGCCAAAAGTTATTTCAAGTTTTCAGCAATACAAGTTTCCAGGAAGCAGTCACATTACCGAACATTGTAGAAAGAGTGCATCCTCATAGAACTCTCTCAGGGCAAATCTCCACAGATGTACAGTGCATTCGGGAACGTATTCAGACCCCTTGACTTTTTCCACATTTTGTTATGTTACAGCCATATTCTAAAATGTATTAAATTGATAAGGAAAAAAAAAATATCTACACACAATACCCCATAATTGGCAGTGATTCGTGCCTTCTTGGGTATTTTTACTTTATTTTTACCAGGCAAGTCAGTTAAGAACAAATTCTTATTTTCAATGACGGTCTAGGAACAGTGGGTTAACTGCCTGTTCATGGGCAGAACGACAGATTTGTACCTTGTCAGCTCGGGGATTTGAACCCTTCCGGTTACTAGTCCAATGCTCTAACCACTAGGCTACCCTGCCACCCTATGTTGCTAAGCTTGGCACATGTGTATTTGTGGAGTTTCTCCCATTCTTCAATACAAATCCTCTCAAGCTCTGTCAGGTTGGATGGGGAGCATCGCTGCACAGCTATTTCCAGGTCTCTCCAGAGATGTTTGATCGGGTTCAAGTCCGGACTCTGGCTGGGCCACTCAAGGACATTCAGAGACTTGTCCCGAAGCCACTCATGCTTTGTCTTGGCTGTGTACTTAAAGTCATTGTCCTGTTGGAAGGTGAACCTTCTCCCCAGTCTGAGGTCTTGAGCGCTCTGGAGCAGGTTTTCATCATGGATCTCTCTGTACTTTGCTCCGTTCATCTTTCCCCCGATCCTGACTAGTCTCCCAGTTGCTGCTGCTGAAAAACATCCCCACAGCATGATGATGCCACCACCATGCTTCACCATAGGGATGGTGCCAGGTTTCCTCTAGACGATTGGCATTCAGGCCAAAGAGTTCAATCTTGGTTTCATCAGACCAGCGAATCTTGTTTCTCAGGGTCTGAGAGTCCTGTAGGTGACTTTTGGAAAACTCCCAAGCGGGCTGTTGTGTGCCTTTTACTGAGGAGTGGCCATAAATCTGTCCATAAAGGCCTGATTGGTGGAGAGCTGCAGAGATGGTTGTCCTTCTGGAAGTTTCTCCCATCTCCACAGAGGAACTCTGGAGCTCTGTCAGATTGACCATCTGTTGACCACCATTGGTCACCTCCCTGACCAAGGCCCTTCTCCCCTGATTGCTCAGTTGCTTGGTGGTTCCAAACTTCTTCCTTATAAGAATGATGGAGATGTCTGTCTGTGCCTCCACACAATCCTGTCTCAGAGCTCTGCGGACAATTCCTTCGACCTCATGGCTTGGTTTTTGCTCTGAAATGTACTGTCAACTGTGGGACCTTATATAGACAGGTATGTGCATTTCCAAATCATGTCCAGTCAATTGAATTTACAACAGGTGGACTCCATTTGTAGAAACAGGATGATCAATGGAAAGAGGATGCACCTGAATTCAATTTAAGGTATTTCTGTTCTAAAAATCTAAAAATCTCTTTTTGCTTTGTCATAATGGGGTATTGTGTGTATTGATGAGGATAATACTTTTTGAAATCCATTTAAGAATAAGGCTGTAACATAACAAAATGGAAAAGTCAAGGGGTTTGAAAACTTTCCGAATGCACTGTATTTATCTTTTGAAAAACTCTTTAGAGTTTTTACATCCAAATTGGTGGACTGTAGGCTTTGGGGTAAAATAAAACTTTAATGGCCCTCCTTTCCATAATTATAGGTTGCCTTAAGGCAAAATGATTTGTGATCCTTTGAAGTCTACAGCAAGAGTTCCGAAGTGTTGTGTTCAGACACATTGCAGATAGCCAGGTCTGTTTAAAAGTAAATTCATGGCTGCAGCCTGCATATTTTAATTATCTAATTAATGAATTAATTCTAGAAAGTATAGACCCATTCTAAGAGGAATAGTTTGTAATAATTTATATAATACACAGCCCCTCCCCTCATTTACACTTGGTAACTAGGCTACAGGAAACTTTGCTTTCCTAGGCTTGACATTTCACACTAGCAATTTGATTCGCAAAGGTGATTCAGAGATACATTTGTCCCTGTCTCATTAACGCATCTCCACTGTAGGAGAGAACGTTCCGCCTCGTCCTCTTTTTGATTGGTGTTTGGAATGATTTTGATGTAGTACTGCAATGTTTGTGAGGTGCATATTTGCATTAGATTCCCGTAGCACACTCAAAGTCCTATGACTTCACAATAAAAAAAGTAGAGTAGTAAAGAACCAGAATTAGGGGGGGGGGGGGGGGGCTTCTATGCGTGATTGTGGCCAGTATTGTTCTTGGCAGGGAGCATGAAGCAGGAGCACTCCCCACACTGGCCCAGGTGCACTTCCTCACTGTGTAGAATGCGCCTACAGCCCAGTGTAAGACCCGCTATGGGGAGTGGACCTGTGAGTGTTCAACATAGTGAAGAATTAGAACCGGAGCATCATGGGGGACAACATCACCATCTTCTACAAGACTAAACTGGATACAACCAAGTAGTTAACGGTGGGGTGCCACAGAATGCCAACCTGCTGGAGCATCTCAGGTCTGCCGCTGAGATCCTCCAGACCTACATGCCCGGCAGAGACTTCCAAGGGCCCAGGAGGGGCCCAAAGGGATGCGGCTATTTTATGGTTTCCCCTCCTGCGATAACGTCTACTAGAACACACAGGGGAGTGTCCCCAGATAGAGTTGAGGAGGAACGATGCTCTGTTCTGGCTGTGGAACGTCTCCTCTGCCCTCTACCCAGATTTCTACTTGGATATTCTACCTTCCATGGTTCCATGACATCTGACCACATGAACAGGTACCAGTTAGAAAAGTACCATAGGTACCTGGTAACCAAAAGACCCAAGAGAGAGTGGGCAACTCAGAGTTCGATAGCCCAAAAAGAGAGTGGGCAATCGGACTAAGGAAGGTGGGTACCAGTTAGAAAAGTACCATAGGTACCTGGTAACCAAAAGACCCAAGAGAGAGTGGGCAACTCAGAGTTCGATAGCCCAAAAAGAGAGTGGGCAATCGGACTAAGGAAGGTGGGTACCAGTTAGAAAAGTACCATAGGTACCTGGTACCCAAAGACCCAAGAGAGAGTGGGCAACTCAGAGTCCGATAGCCCAAAAAGAGAGTGGGCAATCGGACTAAGGAAGGTGGGTACCAGTTAGAAAAGTACCTGACAGAATGACATCACATAGACCCAGCAGAATACATAAAAAGAAACTGCAAATATCTTGATGATTGGCATCATTTGCTGACTATTTATCTGCACCCTCCCAACTCCATAGCACGGAGTCCCCTAACCCAGCTGACACAGAGAGCCACTGCTGTAAGGTAAGGATGGAGTGTGCTATGTAAGACATACTATTGTTGAAGTCGGAAGTTTACATACACCTTAGGCAAATGCGTCTAAGCTCAGTTTTGAACAATTCCTGACATTAAAAATGCCCTGTCTTAGGTCAGTTAGGATCAACACGTTATTTTAAGAATGTGAAATGTCAGAATAATAGTAGAGAGAATTATTTATTTCAGCTTTTATTTCTTTCATCACATTCCCAGTGGGTCAGAAGTTTACATACACTCAATTAGTATTTGGTAGCATGACCTTTAAATTGTTTAACTTGGGTCAAACGTTTTGGTCAGCCTTCCACAAGCTTCCCACAATAAGTTGGGTGAATTTTGGCCCATTCCTCCTGACAGAGCTGGTGTAACTGAGTCAGGTTTGTAGGCCTCCTTGCTCGCACACACTTTTTCAGTTCTGCCCACAAATGTTCTATGGGATTGAGGTCAGGGCTTTGTGATGGCCATTCCAATGCCTTGACTTTGTTGTCCTTAAGCCATTTTGCCACAACTTTGGAAGTATGCTTGGGATCATTGTCCATTTGGAAGACCCATTTGCGACCAAGCTTTAACTTCCTGACTGATGTCTTGAGATGTTGCTTCAATATATCCACATAATTTTCCGTCCTCATGATCATCCACCATCTATTTTGTGAAGTGCACCAGTCCCTCCTGCAGCAAAACACCCCCACAACAAGATGCTGCCACCTCTGTGCTTCACGGTTGGGATGGTGTTCTTCGGCTTACAAGCCTCCTCCTTTTTCCTCCTAACATAACGATGGTCATTATAGCCAAACAGTTCTATGTTTGTTTCATCAGACCAGAGGACATTTCTCCAAGAAGTACAATCTTTGTCCCCATGTGCAGTTGCATACCGTAGTCTGGCTTTTTTTTATGGCGGTTTTGGAGTAGTGGCTTCTTCCTTGCTGAGCGGCCCTTCAGGTTAAGTCGACATGGGACTTGTTTTACTGTGGATATAGATACTTCCGTACCTGTGTCCTCTGGGGGGGTTCTGAAAGAGCCAATCCCCTTCTGTTTAAAGGAGAATGGGTTCCATTAGCCAAATCTGATTTCAATGCTGTACTTACTATTATACCTTGGACAAATGATGATATATTATTATATGATATTATGAACAGTTTATTTGTATATCATTGTGAAAGCCAGACATAATTCACAGTTGACCTTGACATTTAACCCAATGAGTCGGCTGTGTTTGAGCTACAGACTTCTGGGTTGTACCATTGGATCAATCTATTTCTTCTGCACCATTAGTCTGTGTGATTAACGGGGGCTGAGCTAGAGCGGTGTTTGTGAGACAAGGGCGCATTCCCAAAGCGGCCCGGGCCGGGTCTTTTTACGAAAACGTCTGTCGACTCCGAATGGTTTGAACCTGTTAAAAGCTATTATGAACACGCACAGGTAACATGGTTTGCTCTATGACACTCACAAGCTATACAAGAGTTGATAGAAGGTAAGGGGTTCTTCTACATAGAAGATCATAGGAAATCTCTCTCAGGACATAGTGTCTATCATACTGTAAAAAGCTCACAGCAAACTCCACACAGTTGACACGGACTAGTTGGGTATTCATTTCCCGCAATTTCTATTCTTACAGCATTGGTCTACATTTATTTGTATCCGTTTTTTTTGCTGCTGCAGACGTTTGCCAATAAAACTCATGAATGCAAATGTTTATTTCAAATTGCTTTGTGTTCTACTCGTAGCCCTGATTGTCTTGAACGTAAAATGGTAAAACACTTCATTGTGAGGCTAATATATTTAGATATTATTATTATTATTATTCAGATAAATGAAAGTCAGGTCAATGAAAATAAAATTGTTGCTGGAGTCTCGGGACTGATAGCATAAGCAACATGACTGTTGAGAAAATTGTTTCCAGCCATTTTACAAAAGTAGATATGTCATTTCTTTAAATTACAGTTTTTGACCTGGGATTATTCATACTGGTTTCAAACACTTCACAGAAAATCAGTGTATAAGCTTAAAATAATGCTTCATTTCGGGGCTTTAAGTTTTTAAGCCTATTAGAACTAAGGAGAGCCGCACCAACTGGAGAAGTGACTGCCAATTTCAGCTGTTAGCTAATGGCGAAGTGATTGTTGAGGGCCACAATTATACTCAGCAATTTACCAGAGCCCTGTGAGTGTCTACAGTACGTGACTCAAATGTGATGCAATGTACTCATGATTGATACTCTATGGGTGAATATATTGTCTACCAGATACTTCAACCTCATTGTTGATGTTTTTTATGTTAAAGAAAAGATGTATGCATATTTTCAGTTAACTGCCATATCTGCAGAGCCGCAGGAAGTAGGGGTGCTGCAGCACTTCCTGATAAATCAAAAAGATATACATGCAGCACCAGTCAAAGGTTTGGACACAAGTAACAGACACATCTCAACATCAACCGTTCAGAGGAGACTGCGGGAATCAGGCCTTCATGATTGCCTTGCTGCAAAGTAACCACTACTAAGAGCCCTTACACAGCCGGAAGGTGTGTTGGGTCATTGTCCTGTTGAAGAACAAATTATAGTCCCACTAAGAGCAAACCAGATGGGATGGCGTATTGCTGGAAAAGGCTGTGGTAGTCATGCTGGTTAAGTGTGCCTTGAATTCGAAATAAATCACAGACAGTGTCACCTGCAAAGTTCCCCCACACCATCACACCTCCTCCTCCATGCTTCACGGTGGGAACCACACATGCAGAGATCATCCGTTCACCTACTATGCGTCTCACAAAGACACAGCGGTTGGAACCAAAAATCTCCAATTTGGACTCATTAGACCAAAGGACAGATTTCCACCAGCCTAATGTCCCTTGCTCGTGTTTCTTGGCCCAAGCAAGTCTCATCTTGTTATTGTTGTCCTTGAGTAGTGGTTTCTTTGCAGCAATTTGATCATTAAGGCCTGATTCACACAGTCTCCTCTGCAATTTCCCGAGGCTGGTAACTCTAATGAACTTATCCAATGCAGCAGAGGTAACTCTGGGTCTTCCATTCCTGTGGCGGTCCTCACGAGAGCCAGTTTCATCACTGCACTTGAATAAACGTTCAAAGTTCTTGAAATGTTCCTTATTGACTGACCTTCATGTCTTAAAGTAATGATGGACTGTCGTTTCTCTTTGCTTATTTGAGCTGTTCTTGCCATAATATGGACTTGGCCTTCTATATACCCCCCCTACCCTGTAACAAACACAACTGATTGTTCAAGAGAATGCCAAGAGTGTGCAAAGCTGTCATCAAGGCAAAGGGTGACTATTTGAAGAATCTCAAATATAAAATGTATTTTGATTTGTTTAACACTTTCTTGGTTACTACATGATTCCATATGTGTTATTTCATAGTTTTTATGTCTTCACTAATATTCTACAATGTAGAAAATAGTAAAAATAAAGAAAAACCCTTGAATGAGTAGGTGTTCTAAAACTTTTGACCGGCAGTGTATTTGAACAAATAAACCAAATTTGTTTTATTTTTTAATTTACAAACTAGGAAATGTATTACTCATGTATGAGAGGAGAAAAATACTCCTCAGCACCCCAATCCCCCCCCCCCACACACACACCCAGTCAACAGCACCCCCAAATTAAAACATCTTCTTGAGGTAGTGCATATCTGTACAATATTGTTTTTAAATGTAAACCACCATAGAATGTGACCTGAAAACATATCAGCACAGCTGCTTGTAACACCCCAATCTCTCATCACAGTGGATCTATTTTGGATGCCTTGTGCCTACACTCTCATTTAGAAAAACATTGTTATTTGTATACTCATTTAACACAGTATGTGAGCTGTTAACAAAGGGGGAGTTTGGTTGAGTCCTTACAGGATTCTCTGGGTATTCTATTGCAGGTCTGTGACCACAAGGTGGTGGTATGGAATAATCCAATTTAAACAAGCGTTTACAAGGCTTTACATCTACTGCAGCTAGTACTGGTCACTACAGCACAGAGTGGGTTAAGTGGCTCTTTACTAAAGGTAATTGGCCCACAACAATGTATGGGTAATTTCATGCCTCAGTTTTAAAGTGCTACCTTTTTGTGCTTACCCACTGTATTGAACTAACCGACACCGACAGCCACAGTCTGAGTCTCATTTTAGGAACATGTGACGACCCTGATGACCTTGGTTGATTTTCACGCAACATGTAAGACTGTCTCATTGGATAGCTGCTGCTCCGAAGCGGTGTGGTTGGCTGTAATTCGGCTTGCTCCCTGGAGGATGGGCGGTGTGGAGAAACAGACTCCCATAAGGCCCACTGTTTCCCACTTCCCTCTTTATCACAGCAGACTGGATTGGGGGAAACAGATATAAGGTATTTTATCAAAGTAGGAGAGAGATAACCAAAGGCTGCCGATTCCACACAATCCTTTTCCCATATATGGATACTGTGCTCAACTAGGAACCTTTAGAATCATCAGGACTGTGGTTCTAGACACCACTGACTTTAAACACACATTTTATTGTGTAATTACACAATAATAAGTAAACAGACGAGAACTACTTCATGTTATAACAGTCATAATAACAATGCCAATGCAACTTGTGGCTATTATATTTTCTCATCATGTCTTCCCCCAAGACTGAATCGAGCAGCCCACAGGGAGATAAGCTATAATGACTGGCCACTGTGAACATTTATCTGGTTCCTGCTGCAAACAGCTCCCCAAACAAGTGGCCCTCTCTCTTCCACTGACTAACCCGTCTGCCAGTTCCAGTGAGCCGGGCCCTGGCTCTCCATCTCTCTATCCTCTCATCTCCGCGTTTGTTAATTTTGGTGTCTCGCTCCGTCACCTCTCTATGGTCACATCTCCCCTTTCCTTCTCTCCCCTCCACTGCTGCTTTGTCTAGAGATTGCCTCGGGGGGGGGGCTCTTGGTATAATAAGCGGTTTGTCACACTCTCTGTCCGTGTCCTTCAAAAGAATCACGACTCTGATCAGGCTCCATAGATATCTGATGTTCCTCTGTATCGCTGCGAAGATTCGTTGTCCAATATATAAGTGAGCAAGTCCATGTGTTTGTTCATTGATCATTGATTTTCATCACGGGCGGGCAGGGAAAATCAGAAGCTGTCTGATGTGGTTGCACTGTATACCAACTGTGACCACACTGGCTCCAATGATCTGTGCGAATGTCATTCAAAATGATACCGTATTTGTACAGTAGGCTTATGCACTATTTGTGATTGTTTTACAAAATCAAAACCTATGTGCACTCCTGTTCCTATGTACACTGATATAGTACACGTTTCCTTGACACGGGCTGAGGTAGTTGTGGAGACTGTCACACAACATGTTCTCTGACAGACACACCAATCTCATATATCCATGAAATAAGTAAATTACATCAGGACAGAGAGCTAGGGAGCCGAGAGAGACAGTGAGGGGGGGGGGGGGGGGGGGGGGGGGGCGTTGCGGGACAGGTCACAGTGTCCTATTTCTCTGAGATGGGGCTCCCTTCACTAAAGCTGTTTCTCTAACAGCTGACTCCCTCTGGATGGCAGACAAATCCTATCTGGCTGTTATGCGTGTCATATCAACCCAACGGCTAAATGCAGACTGTTTGAAGATATTCATTTTCTTTATTCATGAAGATAAATGAATGCCCTCTTTGGGGTTTGATGTGAGAAGCGTGTGTGTATCTCTTTGCGTGCAGGTGTGTGCATATGGGTTTGTGTGTGTGCCTGTCTGTGTATTTAGTTGTGTGTATATATATATGTGTGTGTGTGTGTGTGTGTGTGTTGAGGATTTGCTGTCTCTGCAGTATGTGTCCTGATGAGAGGTGTCTTGACAGACTGTCACATGTGACTTATCCTCCGATGAGCAGCTCTGTTCAACCCCTCCACCCTGCCAGACCCCATTAGAGCACAGTGAAAACCACACACACACACACACACACGTCAAAAGCAGAATTCCAAGATCCCACAGCAACCACAGAGACAGGCAAAGTACAAACAAAGGCTCTTTATTACAAGTTCAGGTTTTACAATAGTGACAATATCTTAAAAAATGATTTGTTTGATTGGTTCTGTTTAAAACGACTAAGTACCCAGTTAGAAATGTTTAAGGAGACAAGGAGTTAGGACAATGAGCATACACTATGACTCAGGGCAAAACAAACACAGCAGCTGCTTCACTCACAGAGAGTTGGTTGATGTTTGTTCGTATTGCTCTACCCCAGCAGGGTTCGTTCATTCATTTGGCTCTACCCGAGGAGGGTTCATTTGGCTCTTCTTCCCGAGCTGGGATTTGTTAACCTCTGGCTGGTACGGTAGTCGATGACTAGTTTGGTAGTCCATGGTAAGCTGCTGAGCTCTCTTCCCCCCCACTCCAAGCCGTGCCGGCTGTGTTGTATCGGAGATAGCCTCTCGCAGCTGCGTTGGGCGTGTCCCCCATGTCTGTAGCCATGGGGGGACAACAAACATACTATTACAGTATGTACTGATCTACAATGGGAGTCACAAGCACACGTTTGAAATAAGCACTTTGCTTTTAGAGTTCTACAGAGAGCTTTGTAATGGAGTCTTTTACCCACAGGCGATCAGCTGAGAGAGACAGGGGTCGAGGAGCAGCGAGGAGTCAGATGTCTGTCTGTGCAGAGTTTCCCGGTCGAACGGCGCCCTCGAAGGTAAGTGTCCATTTCCTTTTGTGTCTAGTTCTGGAGCGTGTTTAGCAATTAGTTCGGGGAGGGAGGAGGTAATAGGGATTGGCAACAGCTGTTTCATAGTCAAAAGTCCATGGGAATCTGTAGAATCACAGCACGCCGTCCAAAGCGAGCAAATAGTTCATGCAATTCAATTGAATTTCACACGTGAGAATGTAAGGCGCTAAGTGAAGGCAATCGCATAACACAGCACACATGAGTGAAAGGCGCTTGTAAATTAGGGGTTGATGGTCAAATAATAAGACATGCTGATAAGTAATATAATAAGCCTGCTGATAATATAAATATAAGGCAGAATGACATTCTACTTTAGCAAGAGTCAGTGTCATTTGCGAACCACAATTTTTGCTCGTCTCCAAACTAGGGGACCCAAGTGGCTACCATGAACCATGGCATGACTACCTGTGCTGTATAAATATGGTTATCTACAGCCCGGGGGTGTCACTGACTTTTGATTGGTCCAAAAGACAGGTGGGATCCTGCCGACTACGCCACAATGTCAAAAGCAGAATTTTAAGATCCCACGGCAAACAACCACAGATACAGGGAAAGTACACTCAAAGGTTCTTTATAACAAGTTCAGATTGTACAATAGTGACAATATCTTTAAAAAGCATTTGTTTGATTAGTTCTGTCTCACCTTTTACTGCAGTGGGCTAAATCAGGGTTACACAAAGTTTCTTGGTAGTCTTAAACAAATCTACTTTAAAACGAAAGTATACTCCTCACACACATGGTTATGGGCTTTAAAAAAAGAAGACAACTGTACCATGTCAGAAATAGAGTTTACATTTTTTATTTTGAGTTTGCATCCCAATATTACACTTTATATAGATTACAGAAGACTGAAACATAAGCAAAACCTTTTGACGTAAAAAATGAAAAAGTTGATTATGAAATTATAAAGAATATTAATAACATTCCACCCATGAGGCCACCAGAGGTCAGGCTTTGGTCATTCGCCTGCAGGAAAGGGTTTTAAAACTACTAAGTGCCCAGTTAGAACTGTTTAAGGAGACTATGAGTTAGGACCACAAGCTATACTATGAGCACAGGAAAAAAATTAACACAGCAGTTAGTTCACTCACAGAGCGTTGGTTGATGTTCATTCATTCGTTCAGCTCTACCCAAGCAGGGTTCATATGGCTCTACTTCCTGAGCAGAGATTCGTTAGTCGCTGGCTGGTATGGTACTCAATGGCTAATTTGGCAGTGAAAAGGGAGTGGAGGACATCATGGACATGGGACGAGGTTATGGCAGGGGACAAGACCCTGCCATGGAAGCAGGCGGAGGCAGCGAAGGAGGATCAACGACGACTCTGGGGTTCGCAACCAAGCACGATAGGCAGCCCCAAAATAATTTTGGGGAGGGGGGAGCACACGGGGTGGTTGGCAGAGCCAGGTTTCAGACCAGAGCCAACTCCCCGCACTCGCTTTAAGGAGCGTGTGACCGTTCAGGCACCATGTTATCCGGCTCTACGCACTGTGTTTCCAGTCTGCCTTCACAGCCCAGTGTGTCCTGTGCCAGCGCCCCGCACTTGCCGGGCTAAAGTGAGCATCCAGCCAGGACGGGTTGTGTCAGCTGTACACTCCAAACCTCCAGTGCACCTCCACGGCCCAGTATATCCTGTGTCAGCTCCACGCACCCGGCTTCCAGTGCGTCTCCCCAGCCTGGTACGCCCTGTGCCAGCTCCACGCACCAGGCCTCCAGTGTGTCTCTCTAGCCTGGTAAGACCTGTGCCAGCTCCATGCACCCGGCCTCCAGTGCGCCTCCGCAGTCCAGAGCCTCCTGTGAGGGTTCCCAGTCCTAAGCCTCCAGTGATGATCCATGGCCCGTAGCCTGCAGTGATGATCCATGGCCCGTAGCCTGCAGTGATGATCCATGGCCCGAAGCCTCCAGTGATGATCCATGGTCCCAGAGCCTGCAGTGATGATCCATGGCCCGAAGCCTTCAGTGATGATCCATGGCCCGAAGCCTTCAGTGATGATCCATGGCGCGGAGCGGTTCCCAGTCCGGAGCCTCCAGCGACGGTCCCCAGTCCGGTGCCTCCAGCGACGGTCCCCAGTCCGGAGCCTCCAGCGACGGTCCCAAGTCCGGAGCCTACATCGACGGTTCCCAGTCCGGAGCCTCCAGCGACGGTTCCCAGTCTGGAGCCTCCAGCGACGGTTCCCAGTCCGGAGCCTCCGGCGACGCTCTCCAGTCCGGAGCCTCCAGCGACAGTTCCCAGTCCGGAGCCTCCAGCAACGGTCCCCAGTCCGGTGCCTCCAGAGACGGTTCCCAGTCCAGAGCCACCAGTGGGGGTTCCCAGTCCGGAGTCCCCGGCGACGATCTACGGTCCAGAGTCCCCGCCGATGATCCATGGTTCGGTTCCTCCGGCGATGATTCATGGTCCGGAGCTTCCAGCGATGATTCACGGTCCGGAGCTTCCGGCGATGATCTCCACACCAGAGGCGCCACCGAAGTTGGCGGAGCCACGAGCGGAGCAGGGTCTGCGTCCCGCACCGGAGCCGCCACCGGGGGTAGATGCCCACCCGGACCCTCCCCTGTAGGTTCAGGTTTGCCTGAGTCCGCACCTTTGGGGGGGGGGGGGTACTGTTACGCCCTGACCTTAGAGATCCTTTTATTTATCTATTTTGGTTAGGTCAGGGTGTGAATAGGGTGGGCAATCTAGTTTTCCTATTTCTTTGTTTGGCCTGGTATGGTTCCCAATCAGAGGCTGCTTTCTATCGTTGTCTCTGATTGGGGATCATACTTAGGCAGCCTTTTTCCCACCTTAGTTTGTGGGATCTTGTTTTTGTACTGTTGCTTTCCAGCCCTAGAGAACTGTGTGTTTCGTTTTGAATTATTTTCTTTTTGGTGTCATCAGTAAAAGAATACGCCTACCACGATGTATGCCTACTACGCTGCACCTTTGTCTACTCCTTCCAACGAGGTGCGTCACAAACTGGTTTGCTGCTTTGCAGTGAAGAAGATCTCTAGCTTTTGCTCACCTGATATAGAATACCTCATGGTAAGCTGCAGATCCTTTTATCTACCAACCAAGTTGTCATCCGTAATTATTACTGAGGTCTACATCCTTCCACAAGCCAACACCACTTTGGCACTCAATGAACTGTATAGCGCCATAAACAAGCAAGAAACTGCCCACCCAGAATCAGCGTTTCTGGTGGGTGTTTCAAGTTGACCACCATTGTCCCTGTTTCCAAGAGCTCCAAGGTAACCTGCCTAAAGGACTATCGCCCTGTAGCACACACATCTGTAATTATGAAGTGCTTTGAAAGGCTGGTCATGACACACATCAACACCATCATCCCAGACACCCTGGACCCACTCCAATTCACTTATCGCTCCAACAGATCCACAGATGACACAATCTAAATTGCACTTCACACTGCCCTCTCCCACCTGGACAAGAGGAGAAATAACTATGTGAGAATGATGGTCATAGACTACAGCTCCGCGTTCAATAACAGTCTCCTCCAAGCTCATCACCAAGCTACGGACCCTGGGACAGAACCCCTCCCTCTGCAACTGGATCCTGGACTTCCTGACGTGCCGGCCCCAGGTGGTGATGGTAGTCAACAAGACCTCCGCCACACTGACCCTCAACACGGAGGCACCTCAGGGGTGTGTGATTAGTCCCCTCCTGTACTCCCTCCTGTACTCCCTGTTCACCCACGACAACGTGGCCATGCACGATTCCAACACCATCATCAAGTTTTACCTCAAGCCATAAGACTGCTAAATAGTAAATGCATGGTATCCCGTTATCTGCACTGACTCTCTTGCACTGACCCTACGCACACTCACTAGACTAAATATGCACACCATATACAATGGGGCAAAAAAGTATTTAGTCAGCCACCAATTGTGCAAGTTCTGGGAGAGGCCTGTAATTTTCATCATAGGTAGACTTCAACTATTTCAGACAAAATGAGGAAAAAAATCCAGAAAATCACATTGTAGGATTTTTACTGAATTTATTTGCAAATTATGGTGGAAAATAAGTATTCACAGTAGATATGGTGTTCTTTGGATGCAACTCAGCATTCTTTGTCCTCAAACACGACGAGTTGAGTTTTTACCAAAAAGTTATATTTTGGTTTCATCTGACCATATGACATTTTCCCAATCTTCTTCTGGATCATCCAAGTGCTCTCTAGCAAACTTCAGACGGGCCTGGACATGTCTCGCTTAAGCAGCGGGACACGTTTGGCACTGCAGGATTTGAGTCCCTGGCGGCATAGTGTGTTACTGATGGTAGGCTTTGTTACTTTGGTCCCAGCTCTCTGCAGGTCATTCACTCGGTCCCCCCGTGTGGTTCTGGGATTTTTGCTCACTGTTCTTGTGATCATTTTGATCCCATGGGGTGAGATCTTGCGTGGAGCCCCAGATCGAGGGAGATTATCAGTGGTCTTGTATGTCTTCCATTTCCTAATAATCGCTCCCACAGTTGATTTCTTCAAACCAAGCTGCTTACCTATTGCAGATTCAGTCTTCCCAGCCTGGTGCAGGTCTACAATTTTGTTTCTGGTGTCCTTTGACAGCTCTTTGGTCTTGGCCATAGTGGAGTTTGGAGTGTGACTGTTTGAGGTTGTGGACAGGTGTCTTTTATACTGATAACAAGTTCAAACAGGTGCCATTAATACAGGTAACGAGTGGAGGACATAGGAGCCTCTTAATTAAGGAAGAAGTTACAGGTCTGTGAGAGCCAGAAATCTTGCTTGTTGTAGGTGACCACATACTTATTTTCCACCATAATTTGCAAATACATTCATTCAAAATCCTACAATGTGATTTTCTGGATTTTTTTTCTCATTTTGTCTGTCATAGTTGAAGTGTACCTATGATGAACATTACAGGCCTCTCTCATCTTTTTAAGTGGGAGAACATGCACAATTGGTGGCTGACTAAATACTTTTTTGCCCCACTGTACACACACTCAAACACACTATATTGACACGCCCACGCCAAACATACACACAACATATGCACACACACAACAAACATGTTACACACACTTTTCCACTCATCATTTGCTGCTGCTATTCTGTTCTTTATTTTACTCTTATCATTATGTATCTGGATGCCTAGTCACTTTAACTCTGCCTTCATGTACATATCTATCTCAAATGACCTCGTACCTCTGCACATTGATCTGGTGCTGGTACTTCCGGTATATACTGTAGCTCCATTCTTGTGTTTTTTATGTCTCGTGTTACCATTTTATTTTTTAAACTCTGCATAGTTGGGAAGGGCTTGCAAGCATGTCAAGGTTAAGTCTACACCAGTTGCATTCCGCACAAGCAACATTTGATTGGACTTCATTTGACTCCGGGCCAGGAGTCCAAGTTGTAGCGTAGATAGCTTTTCACAGCTGCGTCGGCCGTGTCCTCTGTAGACGCGGAGGACAACAAACATACAATTAAAACATGTGCTGATCTACAACTTGGAATCACACTCACACATTAGACATAATAAGCACTTTCCTTTAGTAGTGCTATAGAGAGCAATGTAACAGAGTAGTTTTCCCACAGGCAATCAGCAGAGAGGGACAGCGGTCGGGGAGCGGCGAAGAGTCAGATGTCCATCCGTGGAGAGGTTCATGGTCGAACGGCGCCTTGAAGGTAAGTGTCCATTTCCTTTTGTGTCTAGTTCTGGGGCGTCTTTATCGATTAGTTCGGGGAGGGAGGAGGTGATAGGGATTGGCACCAGCTGTTTCATAGTCAATAGTCCATGTCAATCTGTAGAAACACACACACACAGGTGGCTTCAACTAAAGTCACACAATTACGGTGTCTGGCTGGTACTCCTTCAGGTGGAAAATTACAACAGCCAATCAATTGCTAATAGAAAGTCTTTCCTCTTAGCAGTGGCCAATCAAGTGATCACAATGTGCCATCTCTTCTTAGCAACCACCAATCAATCGCTCACAAAAGGTCTCATTATAATGTTGCTCTCCATAAAATGTAACTACACGGTTTCCATGGACACAAACTGATGACACTAGGTGACTAATGGATGGCGTGAATAAATACATATATAAGTAAATAAATGATTAAATAAATAACTCCAGTTTAAACCTTCGTTTAACCCTTTGGCCGTTCACCCAAAGAGTCATTTATTTTGCAATTAATTTAAATGTAATTTATTTTTGTAAGCAGATCATTTTTCTGCTGCATTTTGATCTAAGCTCATTTGAATAAACATTTTTTTCTCCATATTAGTCTGGGTAATGAAGTGGATCTCAGAAGAGAAATGTTTTTGTGAAGGGAGGAGGCTCTCGGTGGTGGCACAATGTAAAGGACTGACATGCTGGTCACCTCACCATAAGGAAATTCTGATTGGATTTTAGATGGGAGCCAGTGAAGAATAATAATAACGGCTTGTAATTTACAACAAAAGTTGGAAGAGTATAGAGTGGTGGATATCTTACCATCAGTCTCTAGTCACACAGGCCTGAAAATGCCACGTATGTAAACAATTGTCAGATGACTGACATTGCCAAGTGTTTTGTGTTTCTTTTTCAAAACAGTCTCTGAACATTAATATCAACCTGACAAATTTTGGGAGCATTTAGATGGCAATATCTACCCCACTGGGCACAACACACTGGTTGAATAGATGTTGTTTCCACATAACTTGTTAACCTATTGTGACGTAGAATCTACGTGGAAAACACATTTGGATTTGCAAAAAGTCACCGGGGTAAAACTGAAATAAAATGACGTAACCGGACTAACAGGTTGTCACATCAATCTAATTTCAACAGAATCACCAAAACTATGTTTACGTTGAAATTGGGTTGAATATTCCACATAGAAACTATAACAAATATGTTTCTGTAGATGTTTATTTTGCCTTCACAGAAGGCAGGAATCGTGGTCGCAGGAGAAGGTCAAACACAGGTAGGCAGTCAAAAACAAACAATACCTCACAACCATGCAAACAGAAAGAACTGAACTAAATAGGGAGCTGATGAGACCAGGTGAGAAACGAGCACAGGTGAAATCAATTAACAAAAATGAAAGACAGGGCTAAGTTCCAGAACACAAAGAAAAAGAACACCAGGTTGACTAAGAAAAGAAAAGCAGAACCTTACATTTTCATCCTATATTCAGAAAGTATTCACACCCCTTGACTTTTTCAACATTTTGTTGCGCTACATACCGAATAAAAATAAATAAATAAATATTTAGTGTCACTGGCTTACACACATTACCCATAATGTCAACGTGGAATTTTCTTTTTAGACATTTTTACTAATTAAGGAAAAAAAAAAGAAATGTCCTGAGTGAAAAACTATTCAACCACTTTGTTATGGCAAGCCTAAATAAGTTCAGGAGTAAAAATGTGCATAACATGATTTTTGAATGATTACCTCATCTCTGTACCCCACACATACAATTATCTTTAAGGTCCCTCAGTCGAGCAGTGAATTTAATTTCAAACACAGATTCAACCACAAAGAGCAAGGAGGTTTTCCAATGCCTTGCATAGTAGGGAGCCTATTGGTAGATGGGTAAAAATTTAAAAGCAGAAACTGAAATCCCTTTGAGCATGGTGAAGTTGCCGGAGAGGAAGGAAACCGCTCAGGGATTTCACCATGAGGCCAATGGTGACTTTAAAACAGTTGCAGAGTTTAATGGCTGTGATAGGAGAGAACTGAGGATGGATCAACAACATTGTAGTTACTCTACAATTACTAACCTAATTGACAGAGTGAAAAGAAGGAAGCCTGTACAGAATAAAAAATATTCCAAAACATGCATCCTGTTTGAAACAAGTCACTAAATTAAGCACTAAAGTAACAAAGCAAAAACTGTGGCAAAGCAATTCACTTTTTGTCCTGAATGCAAAGTGTTATGTTTGGGGAAAATCTAATACAACACATTACTGAGTACCACTCCCCATATTTTCAAGCATAGTGGTGGTTGCATCATGTTATGGGTATTCTTGTAATTGTTAAGGACTGGGACGTTTTTCAGGATAAAGAAGAAACAGAATGGAGCTAAGCACAGAGAGGAAAGCCTGGTTCAGACTGATTTCCACCAGACAGATGAAGTCGTCTTTCAGCAGGACAATAACCAAAAATACAAGGCCAAATCTACCCTGGAGTTGCATACCAAGAAAACAGTGGATGTTCCTGAGTGGCCGAGTTACAGTTTTGGCTTACATCAGCTTGAAAATCTATGGCAAGACTTGAAAATGGTTGTCTAGCAATGTTCAACAACCAATTTGACAGAGCTTGAAGAATGTTGAAAAGAATCATGGGAAAATATTGTACAATCCAGGTGTGCAAAGCTCTTCGAGGCTTACCCAGAAGGACTCACAGCTGTAATCGCTGCCAAATGTGCTTCTAACATGTAAACGGCTCTGTAACATCCCTGCGGCTTCCTATAATACGTATGCTCTGTCTTTTAAAGAACTCATTGATCTCAACCCACAAGCGGATCCAGCTCCAACCAGGGACAGAGAGGAAGAGAGAAGATGAGAGAGAGATTAGAAAATATATATATATTTGCATCATTCTATACCCATCCTCTTTTATACACAATTCAGTAAAATTTTGTCTGTTTTATCATATTTCTGATTTCCTTCTTGGAGATTCAGCTTGCCTTGTGCTTTTATTTAACTCAAAGACCCCCCAAAACATGACTCTGAGAGAAGAATCCATTTTTAGAGAACAAATAAGCTTTATTTGTGGTAGCAGAGAGCACAGCTGTTTAGGTTTTCATGGACTATTCCCCACATGTCTTGTAGAGTAATTATGACTTTTATGGAGTACAGTAACCATTGACACACATTTTACATTGTACAAAATGTACTATTTAATTTACACACACACACACTTGCACACACACAATACACACATGAACACACATCCTCATATACATTTAGTATTAGTCCAGGAATCCCAGGAATGCTTATTGTTCAGTCTCAACAGAAATGCCACTGTTACATTGTAACCTTTACTAGAGCACGTTATCTGCTCGGATAGCGAGGCCAGGCTGGGACGGGATCTTGGCGACCCAATTGGATTTGAAACGTCCCCGTCGAAGTCATGCCCACGGGCTATCTCCCCTTCACAGTTCAGCAACACCAGCGCTACGGCGAGCCGTCCACACCACACGCCCCTCTGTAGAGTTACAAGGATCCGATCGGGCCCAGTGCAATCTGCATCTCTCGCACAGCATCAGCACTCAATTCATCTACTGTTGCTGCCTTGAGAATATAAGACCCAATTCGTGTACGTCTGTGTGCGTGAGAGAGACGGAGGGGGAAGACATTAGCCTACAAGGATGCAATTAGTGTCACTAGAAATCCTAGCCAACACATCCTGGTCATAGCGGTAGATGTCGCCTCAGACAGGTGGAATGCTAGAGGCTTCTCAAAAGCCTACTTCTTTCCCAGTGATAGATTGTTAAAAGAGTCATCTTGAAGGTTGAGGACCAGGTTGTCGGCGGAAAGGTACACATTGTTCTGGGATGTTGCCCACCGTCTTAGCAATGGCCAAGGGTATGGATGTTTCACTGTCGTCCTCATGATAGCTGACCTGTGTGAGTGAGAGCAGGGTTGGGAGAGGATGGGGAGGATGGAGTAGGCAGCAGGGTAATTTCTGGAAGTGCTGACATGTCTCCCTGTCACTGCAGGGACATGAAACTCAGGGGAATGTCAGCCTTTTCCAGATAGATGAACTGTTAGTTCAGCTGTACAGTAAATATAATGTAAGTTCCTCCTGGGTGAGCAGCCATATCTATTTTCCCATGAAAGAGTTGGGGGGGTCATAAAACATTCACGTTTTGGATTTAAACCTTATCGCTTCTAAAACGTTGTCGTGAACGCGCGTCTCCCCATTGAAGCCAATATGTCTAAAGAAGGAAAGTGAGTGTCAGAATAAAACCCCAAAAACATCTCTCAAAAGCCAGAAAGTTGTGATTGATGGATGGAAATATTGCTCTGTTGTAGCCGTTCTTTCACTAGTATTCAGTTGAAGCTTCAACCTCCAATTCAATGACGGAGAATTGGTGCTACGGTATTTATGTGTAATTCTTCAACATAGAAAATATATAGAGCGCTGTCAATTTATCAGCGATGACTGAGATCATCGTTCTATTTTATTCACATGGTGCTTATGACTTTGAAAAGTGTTTTTCTCTCCTCCCCACATTCTTACTTGAGGTTCACCATCCCAGCAGGCACACATCTCAGTCCACTCCTATTTGCACACCAGAGGGCAGTAGTAGTTAATGTAACCCTACAGGTGGAACTGGGTGCTGATGTTTCCTGCAGGTGGATAGTCTCTCTCAGTAGTGCTGCCTGGGCGAGGTCCATACTTACATTTTTTCCCCCCAGCCATTTTAGTTGCCCGTCATGGCTGTGTGTTTTATTAGCCGCCTCGTGTTTCAAATACCCACAACACATCAACATGTTATCGCATCGATCGAGTTGGTTATACATTTGATTTAGAGTTCATATATTTAGAGCTCAGATATCGTTTTGATTTTTGTACTGTGGATTGTGCAGCAAATACCGTGAAATGTTGGCTTTGTCATCATGTCAAATGTGTCAAAATGGATGCCAGTCCAAATGGAACGCCTCCAGAAGGGCTCCTTATGTGACCAATCAAAGCACTTCCTGAAAACTTCTTTGTACTTCTAAGAAGATGTATAATAAAGTACTCTTCCTCTTCTTCCAAATCAAATCAAATGTTATTGGTTTCGTACACATATTTAGCAGATGTTATTGCGGGTGTAGTGAAATGCTTGTGTTCCTAGCTCCAACAGTGCATTAATACTTAACAATACACACAAATCTAAAGGTAATAAGAATGGAATTAAGAAAAAGAAATATTAGGACAAGCAATGTCGGAGCATTAGCATTGGTGCTCATCCTGTTAGGGCCAGACCTAGCTTTTTGGGGGCCCTAAGCGAGATTTGGACAGATGGCAATGTTGTCATTAGCTAGCAAAGTTGGTCAGAAATACAGTTGCTAGCAATGCTAACGTTAGTTAGCTAAAATACCGTGGCCTCCCCTCAATCTTAGCTAGCTAGCTAACGTTATACCGCATCTAAAGTCCATCTGGCAAGATCAAAATGATGACAAAAGGTTTTCGTACGAATTATTTGCCTCATTTTCAATGTCATAGTATTTCCAAGCCACTGTAATGCACTTTTGATGAAATCTTCATCAGCGCTCATTGACGATGCATCGGGCATCAGTCCAAAACGAACGTATAAAAAACCGATATTGTGAAGAAACATGCAACCCATGAATTCTACTATTCTAACTCTCAACAGTAAGCTGAGACTCCAATTTAAAAAACTATAGTTGATGGCCCCCTAGCAAAAACAGATGTTAATACCCAAAAGCAAACATCAGCCATTTGTTACTCGTACTATATGTTGTGAAATACATACCAGATGAATTTGTAGAAAGAGGTTTTAGCCTGGAACTGTTATCCTCATCATTTCAATAGAGATTTAGTTTTCATTGTATATTCAAAATCAAACATTTTTAACCTCTATGGGATCGGTGTCAAAAATACCAAGCCAGTGTTTGAGGAGAGGACACAACAGCAAAACACTTTTCTCACTGCAACTGGTTTGATACATTCACCTCTGAAGGTAAATAATGTACCTACATTCCGTAATCTTGCTCTGATCTGTCATCTTCAGGGTCCCAGAGATAAAACGCAGTGTAGTTTTGTTTGAAAAAAATAATAATTTCTAAATAAATTCAAATGCAGGAACTACGTTCTACAGTTTGTCCCCCACTGCTGTCTCTTATGTGGCGCATAAACATCTCTATAACGGTCTGATTTTGTTATCAGCGCTGCAGTGGTTCTGCTCGAGACTGTTACGTCGGGGGGCTCCTGTGTTTGACTATGTAACCTTCTGTCTCCTTGCTGTTGTTCTAAAGGGCTGCTGCTAAATGCTCCCTCCCAAGCTGCTCTACCCAGCCACCATACAGATCCTTGATTTCTGCACCTGTTTCCTAGACAACCGACAGCCATTTTAAATGGGCAGTTCTGCTTATTGACCGCATACCCTTGACCAGAACCACACTCACACTTGAAGCTGTGATTAGGCCCTTTTTTTATGGCCCTTCAGATCCCTGTGGAAGGTGCAGCGTAGCATGGCATTCCATGGGGAAAAAAATACCCTGCGTACTTCACCAAAGAGGTAGGGTTTACCCTGTGTTATCGTCAAGTTGGCATCAACCAACTTGTCTGAGCGCGCTCCATGATTGATGGTATATTGTGGCTCTATTGCTTTTTACATTCACTGGGAATCATGTTTGTTTAAGTGCGTGACAGTATACCAATAAATGGTATTACTTGTTGAAATCTACACCCTCTCTAAGATGACAGGAATATTGCCATTGGGGGATATTGCCATTGGGGGATATTCAAATCCTCTTCTATCTCCCTGTGGAGCTCTCTCTCTCTCTCTCTCTCTCTCTCTCTCTTTGCCTTCTCTCCTAATATCAACACAGAGCCTGATGTGTTAATCTGGCATCCCATCTTTTCTTTCCCGCTCATAACAACACTGGGATGGTTCTAAAAGGTGAACCCAGTCGAGCAAGACTAATGGGATTTCTCCCATCAGTGTCACAACTTTACTCCGTCAGGAAGAACCACCTCCATGTTGGGTTTTACAACTAGAAAGGAGCAGGATAGAGTGGAAGAGACAGAGAAATGTAAATGGCATGTGTCAGAAGAAGATAGCGTCTTGTTTTTGAAGGTGCTGCTCTGCAGCTGTGTGTTTGAGTGCTGTCTGTCTGGCTCTTAGGCTGGCTGCTTGTCATTAATAGCCTATTGGCTGTCAACCCAGAAATAGCCTCAGTAGGTTTCAGATCTCTCCTTTAACTTATTTCATGTTTAGAATTCAATGTAATAAACTTTCATGAGCCGTTTCTGTTTTAGATAGTGTGACATGAGGTTTCTCAGAGGTAATCTCTGAGTTGGACTATACTGATGCCGACTGCACAAAACCCCCACACACTCACGCACACACGCACACACACACACACAGGCACACACACGCGCACACACTCACACACACACGCGCACACACACACACAATCTGAGCTTGGAACCCAAACCAACTCTCTCAAGTCAAGGTCACTCAAATAGAATGAGCCTAAATCTTCTCCTTCGCCCTCTTTCTCTCCATCTCTTTGTTTTTTCTGCCTCTGTCTCTTTCACTCTTCTCCTTCTCTCCTTTCCCTGATCGGGCGGCAGACAGCGTGTAAGTGCTTTAACCCAGAGAAGTCTCTGGGATCCCTTGTGATTGGTTGTGCTCTGCAGCACGGTTCACAATCGATTAAGGCACAGTGCGCTCCCGCTAACAGCTTTTCTCTGCTTCTCTTGTGGCTTTGATACAGTCACAACTTCACCCCTTACCCTTCAACCCACTCTTTCTCCTCTCTCTTTCAATTAGAACCATGTTCTATATACAGTATTTAGCAAATATGGGACAGGCTATTTAACGAACTAGGCTATAACGGATTAACATTCGAGTTGGCGTTGATGACAATGCAATACACAAAAGACCGTAAATACACAACTTGAAGCAACCACATATTTAACCATGGAGCAGGTTCTGGTTGGCCAATGGGGGGCCAACAGTCGACACACCCCCAACTTGTTTATTCTTCAAAGCCCAGCCCTTTCGCGCCACTGCCAGATACTGCTCCCACAATTTCTGTTGTGAAAATAGGAAAATAAATCTGACACTCCCCTGAACCTATAACTCTACCGCCAGCTCTAATATTTACAATTGCGTTAGGTTTGTTAAAATAGAGCCCAGAGAGAGAGGCGGCGAAAGAGAGAGAGAGACAGGAAGAGAGATACAGAGAGAGCTACAGAGGTAGAGAGAGAGATACAGAGGTAGAGAGAGAGAGAGAGAAATGCAGATGTAGAGAGAGAGAGAGAGACAGGAAGAGAGATACAGAGAGAGCTACAGAGGTAGAGAGAGAGATACAGAGGTAGAGAGAGAGAGAGAGATGCAGAGGTAGAGAGAGAGAGAGAGAGAGAGAAATGCAGATGTAGAGAGAGAGAGAGAGAGACAGGAAGAGAGATACAGAGAGAGCTACAGAGGTAGAGAGTGAGAGAGATGCAGAGGGAGAGAGAGAGAGATACAGAGGTAGAGAGAGAGAGACAGGAAGAGAGATACAGAGGTAGAGAGTGAGAGAGATGCAAACAGAGGGGGAGAAAGAGAGAAAGATGTTTTTCCTCAAGTCGTGACATAAATTACAACAAGCAGCACAGGTGCCATTGTGTCTGGTATCAGATTATTTTATGTTGATGTGTTTGTACTTGTGTGTGTGGTTAAGTGTGTTTCTATTTGCAAGTGTGTGCAATGTTTATGTGTATTACTTTTACGCCCCCCCCCCCCCACCCTATTCTTTGGGGTTAATGTTGCGTGGCTAAAGATAACTATCAGAAAATAAATACACTGCTTATAGCTTTACTTTCGTGTCTTTTCTCCCTCTCCCTCCGCACAGATAATTTACCAGCTATTAACTCATTACTCAGTTACTGCATTCCATATCTCCCCTCCCTCCCCCATGTCCTCAGGGTAAAGGGGAAATAATACCCCTCTTTACTTATAAGTAACAGAGAAGAATTGGCAAACGGATGCAGCTTTATTCTTAAGGAACACTCAGTACAAATGGAAGATAGATTTTGAATTCCCAGCTTTTTGTTCGGCATCCTTGTTTTGTGTTGGGGTCAGTGTGAGCAGAGCATTGCCTGGAGAAAATGCTATATTTTTTTCTGTGTTTTTTATTATCAAAAAGCAGTGAACCGTTTACCCAGAAACACAAAGATGTACGCAGAGAGAGACCAATGGCTCCATCTACCCAGACAGAATTGTCTTTTCTTTTCTCTTCGTTTCTCTTTTGTGGCCCACAAAAAAAACATAAAGTGCCATTTAACTCTGCTGTTTGCTTCAGAATAGCCCCGGAGGAGCTGCGCTCTGTTCTGCTGTCTATGTATGTGTGAGCGTGTCAGTGCGTAGGTGTGTCTGTTTTAGGTTTTTATAGTGTCCAGCGTGTGAGAGGAAAAATCTACATGAGTATGAATGACTATGTGAAATATTCTCTGTGGTCATCTCCTCATTGGTCTGATTCGAGGGGTCTTTTCACTCTCCTCGTCTGTCTCCATGGACACAACAAAATGGCCACCTCACAGGTGAAGCACAGAACCACTGGGAACATCTCCTGAAGTCCATAAAAATCTCAATCAAAATGGCCGCCAGTGGGGTAATATAAACAATCTGCCATGCCTCTATAGCTAAAACACTTCCAAGAACTTTCCCTATCTGTGTGTGAAATTTGGTGCCTCTATCGCCAAAAGCCACAATTCTCCTAAAATGTGACCCACTTACCTACAGGATCTGCTTCACAGCGTGTTTTGGGTATTGTAGTTAATTACTGCTCTCCCTCTCTCTGCAGGAAACGGAGCTAAACTCTCCTGATGGCAGCAGACAGGTGGGGAGTGTTAATAGAAGGATGAGGGTGCCCTGCTTACTCTCTCAGCAGACATAACCTCCAGCCTCCAGGGTCTGGCCGGCACACCGACAGTCACTGTGCTTGTTTGGAGGGAGACAGAGGGATCTGTAGAGAGGCATGCTGGCGCGTGGTTTTCATCTGCGTGGCTCTCCTCTCCTTAGAGCTGTAATCACGGCAGACTGCATGTCACTGTGCCCTGCTCTAATTGGCCTGTCACTCTCCATGCGCTGGGGGGAGGGGCTGGCCTTTGTGAGGCTGCCATGGCGACTGGGCCATTTAATGAGAGGGAGCACGCTGTGACTAATGATATCCCTGAGCCCATCGGATATACCGCAAATGGACAATTTGCTACATCACTCACACACACACACACACACACACACACACACACACACACACACACACACACACACACACACACACACACACACACACACACACACACACACACACACACACACACACACACACACACACACACACACACACACACACACACACACACACACACGCCATCGACTTAGAAGTGTATTGACTGAACTACAATTCCTTTTGGCCCTAGCTATGACTCAAACGCCAGCTTTTGGAAGCTATCTGCAGACATTTGTATTGTAGTTGCAGGTAATATTAGTATTATCTAATAGTCTATTGGTGATGCCCTGAGAGGCCATTACCTGTATGACATGCCTTCATTGACTATTAGTTGGCTCATTGCCCACAAGAGTAATGTGGGACATCTATAAGGGAAATTGTCCATAATGTCGATAGGCAGGCAGGACTTGAGCTGAGGCGTGATGAGGGTAAACAGAGCATCACTCTGGTTCGTGGAACAGGAGAAAAACATTAGTTAGAGGCTGGAGAGTCTCCCTTTATGCTGTTTATTGGTTGATTAGCGATCAGGCCCAATTCTGGAATCTCTGACCAACCACATTTATCAAGCGTTTCATGCTTTGAACTTGACACACCCCATGTATAATAACATATCTGCAGTTGAAGTCAGAAGTTTACATACACTTAGGTTGGAGTCATTAAAACTTGTTTTTCAACCACTCCACAAATTTCTTGTTAACAAACTGTAGTTTTGGCAAGTCGGTTAGGACATCTACTTTGTGCATGACACAAATCATTTTTCCAACAATTGTTTACAGACAGATTATTTCATTTATAATTCACTGTATCACAATTTCAGTGGGTCAGAAGTTTACATACCCTCAGTTGACTGAGCGTTTAAACAGCTTGGAAAATTCCAGAAAATTATGTCATGGCTTTAGAAGCTTCTTATATTCTAACTGTCATCATTTGAGTCAATTGGAGGTGTACCTGTGGATGTATTTCAAGGCCTACCTTCAAACTCAGTGCCTCTTTTCTTGACATCATGGGAAAATCAAAAGAAATCAGCCAAGATCTCAGAAAAATAATTGTTGGCCTCCACAAGACTGGTTCATCCTTGGGAGCAATTTCCAAATGCCTGAAGGTACCACGTTCATCTGTACACACAATTGTACACAAATATAAACACCAAGGGACCACACAGCCGTCATACTGCTCAGGATGGAGACGCGTTCTGTCTCCTAGAGATGAGCGTACCTTGGTGTGAAAAGTGCAAATCAATCCCAGAACAACAGCAAAAGACCTTGTGAAGATGCTGGAGGAAACAGGTACAAAGTATCTATATCCACAGTAAAACGAGGCCCATATTGACATAACCTGAAAGGCCGCTCAGCAAGGAAGAAGCCGCTGCTCCAAAAGCGCCATAAAGCCAGATTACGGTTGGCAACTGCACATGGGGACAAAGATCGTACTTTTTGGAGAAATGTTCTCTGGTCTGATGAAACAAAAATAGAATTGTTTCCTTCCTCGTGATGCCATCTATTTTGTGAAGTGCACCAGTCCCTCCTGCAGCAAAGCACACCCACAACATCATGCTGCCACCCCCATGCTTCACGGTTGGGATGGTGTTCTTCAGCTTGCAAGCCTCCCCTTTCTCCTCCAAACACAACAATGGCCATTATGGCGTTTGGAGGAGAAAGGGGAGGCTTGCAAGCTGAAGAACACCATCCCAACCGTGAAGCATGGGGGTGGCAGCATCATGTTGTGGGTGTGCTTTGCTGTAGGAGGGACTGGTGCACTTCACAAAATAGATGGCATCACGAGGGAGGAAAATTATGTGGACATATTGAAGCAACATCTCAAGACACCAGTTAAAGCTAAAGCTTGGTCACAAATGGGTCTTCCAAATGGACAATGACGCCAAGCATACTTCAAAAGTTGTGGCAAAATGGCTTAAGGACAACAAAGCCAAAGTATTGGAGTGGCCATCAGAAAGCCCTGACCTCAATCCTATAGAACATTTGTGGGCAGAACTGAAAAAGCGTGTGCGAGCAAGGATGCCTACAAACCTGACTCAGTTACACCAGCTCTGTCAGGAGGAATGGGCCAAAATTCACCCAACTTATTGTGGGAAGCTTGTGGAAGGCTACCTGAAATGTTTGACCCAAGTTAAACAATTTAAAAGCAATGCTACCAAATACTAATTGAGTGTATGTAAACTTCTGACCCACTGGGAATGTGATGAAAGAAATCAAAGCTGAAGTAAATCATTCTCTCTACTATTATTCTTCTTTTCATTCTTAAAATAAAGTGGTGATCCTAACTGGCCTAAGACAGGGAATTTTTACTCTGATTAAATGTCAGGAGTTGTGAAAAACTGAGTTTAAATGTATTTGGCTAAGGTGTATGCAAACTTCCGACTTCAACTGTATATGTCTCTGACCCCAATATGTTTGTTGATGTCTCAAAGGTACTGATATGGTCTGAAACAACAGCCCTCTTAACAACAGAGGGCAATCCTGTTATAGTGGCCTTGAATCAGACAACCCTATAGGGAACTCTCATGGCTTAGGGTTATGTATAAAGCAGTCCAACCCAGCCCCCCGCAGACCTGGGATTCGAACCCACACCACGCCAGAACATACTCTACAAGCCAATGTGTTAGCGATCAGGGGCAGCACTACTTCATGTCTCAGGCAGTCAGTAACGATGGTAACTTAGCCATCTGCTACACCACCATAATACCATGGTACTGGTTCAGGGGAGTGTTGTTAGGATACGGTAGAGTCAGACACAACCATTAGCCTCACTCCGCACAATTAGACTCATTACCAATAATTACTGCCTCAGCGAGACACCATATCTAGAGTTAACATGCTTGTAAAATCAAACACGGGATCTAAACGCATGGAAAATCTCCGGTCTTGCTGTGACCTGCAGTTCATCAGCAGTGATAATGTTTTGCTAAACCTTAGTCTCTTCAGTGAATATTAATGAGGATCACAGCATTTCTGTCACTTCCCCTCTCCTGATGTGCACCTTGATACGGCTCTTAAGGCCATGCTGAAATATACTGCTTTTTTAATGCCATACTGAAATGACGCCAAACCAGATCTGGGAAGGACGAATCCGAGCACTAAGCTTTTAGTACCTCACTACTTAGATCTCCAATGTTTTTTCAACAGAATCTTTAGATGATGTCCCATCTGAAGGATAGTGTAATTACATCTCAATGGTAGCTAAAACATTGTGGTAGTACAGTGCACAGCAATTCGGTGCTTAGCTGCCATTATGTACAGCATGAATAAACTCAACTGAAACTTAACATAAGCAAATAGCTGTGAAGGTTGTCACGTGACAAGTATGTCATTACTAAAACTCCGTTTTGGTTAGTGTAAACGTATGATGAGATGAATATGATTATGATTGATTTACCATTGTACCGAGGAAAGCCTTCTCTAAGCATCAGAGCCCATAATAAGAGTGATGTGGACTGTTATCTCTGAAGGGCATCTGGAACGTTCACAGCCCATGTAGCCTTTGAGAATCGATAATGACATGAACACTGAGGCCAGTTTAATGGTGTGTGAAGGGATTGTTATGTATTAAAGCCAGGTTGTTACTTTTGGAAATGGTGCATGGATCATATCAGAGTATTGAGGTCTAACTGCTGTGGCTGATCTAACGGTGAACTCTGACCCTGCTGGAGATTCACATCAAATAAGCAGAATTCATCACAGCGACAGCCAGTGTGTCGTCCTGCCATTACCGGCCAAATGAGATGGCTAACCCAGGCATTAGCCACAGTGGCTATGTGTTATCCAGCCGGGTTGTTATTTTGACTTAGACTCCACAGTCATGTTGGGGTTAGTTATGTGGTTAAGGTGTGTTGGGGTAACCAACTGTGGTTGTGTTGGGTTACCAGGCAACCAGTTTCCTTCTTGGAGGTGAAATGTGCTGGTATGGATTTTGTGCTGCTACTGTTGCATTGAATTAGTTTGACCAAGCAGGCAGGCAGAGGGAAATGGGTCTGTTCTCCGAGTAAATTATATGCAGTCATACACTCAATGTACCTCTGCAAACCCAGTTAGGGAGGAGCAGGCATAGAGGCATACACACAGACACAATAACTCACAATAACTCAAGCATTGGCACTCAGACAGTGCATACATGTACTCAGCAATAGTTTCATCAACAGTATTTCATCAACAAATCTGATTTTGGGATATCTAAATTTGATAAAATCATATTGTGGTTAATGATGTCTGGAAATTAACACAGCTCAGATGGAAAAGAATATGTTAAAAGGTCAAACTTTTAATGCGATGGACGTACGTGGTATTCAACCAGTGGAAGCTCCTTCTATGAGGAAGGGGAGGACCATCCTCCTCAGTGAATTTCGTCAAAATAAAAATTGTGAGACAAAAAATGTATCCTTTTTAAGTAAGACTTTGCTAAATATATTCACGTCACCAAATAATTGATTAAAACACACTGTTCTGAAATGAAGGTCTACCGTAGCCTCAACAGCACTCTGTAGGGTAGCTCCATGGTGTAGCAGGAGGACAGCTAGTTTCCATCCTCTTCTGGGACTTCAATACAAAACCTAGGAGGCTCATGGTTCCAGTCCCCTTCCATAGACTTACACAGTAATTATCAAAACTCCCGGAGGACGTCCTCCAACCTATCAGAGCTCTTGCAGCATGAACTGACATGTTGTCCACCGAATCAAAGAATAAGAGAATTAATCTAGTACTGAAAGCATAAGCTACAGCTAGCTAGCACTGCAGTACATAACATGTGGTGAGTAGTTGACTCAAAGATAGAGAAAGACAATAGTTGAACAGTTTTGAACAAATTAATTTCTGTACAAATTACAGAGAAGCAAGAAAGAAAGAGAGAGCTAGCTATATTTCATTGTATTATTTTGCTCTTTCACTTTCACTTAGCTAGCAAATGTTTTATTAATTTATTGCCACCGGGGGCCTGCCGGTGTAACTACTAAACTGCTTGCTGACTGTGCACTGCACTGCACGATTATAGTGGGTTTACTAACGTGTTAGTCATAGTAGCTATGTTGACTATGACATTAGCTAATATGGTGACAGCAATGTAGGCTGTGTGTAGTGGTTAGAGGTTATGATATGAAGATTTTTGTTGCATGGTTACAGTCAGCTGATGTGTTTGTGCACTGAAGTCCACCATCGAAGGGAAAAGGTAAGTCGAGGAGAGGGCGTAGATGAGAGAAAGAATTCTATAATGAGCTAAATGATCATACTGTTTGTATGTGGCTGCTGTGAAAGTGAACTATGTTTGGGTGTGATCAGGGATGTATTCATTCCACCGATTCTGTTGAAAAAAAAATAATCTTAAACTGAAACAAACATAACGAAATGTGGATAAACATACCTGAATTTGTCCAATAGAAACTCTAGTTTGCTACTGTTGGACTTATGTGTAACGTTTGTCATCGGAAGGAGACCAAGGTGCAGGGTGGTAGGCGTACATTATTTTATTGAAATGTTCCACCAAGAAAAAACAATAAACAATACAACAAACAAAAAGCTTCATTGTGCAAACTACATGCACTCAAACAAAGACAAGATCCCACACTGAAGGAGGGAAAAAGGGCTGCCTAAGTATGATCCCCAATCAGAGACCATGAAAGACAGCTGCCTCTGATTGGGAACCACACTCGGCAGGAACGTGCCAGACAGTTTTGAATGTGTCACTGTCTTTCACCGTGAATACTCATATTTGTATCTGTATCTCTGTGCACCTACGCTGTAAACTTTCATTCATAGGCTAGGTTGTAGCAACCTCATGACGGATACAGGGAAAGTTTGAGTATCATGTAGTAGCCTAAACCTATCAACGTGACATTAAGCTGAGTGAATGGGATATGAACGAGAGTCATCCAATATGCTGCAGTAGAAATAAGGCCAAGCGCATACAAAAATTATCGTCCTCCCTGATCTTAAACGGCACTGCCACTGCACTCAACATACTTTAGTGAAGTACCAGTTCACATCATTAAATAGTAATAATGATAAGAGTTACATGTAGACTTAACATGTGCAATGTATCCATGACTATTTCATGATCCAATGCTAACATATTACATAATTGACCCTACTTAACCCAGAACATTACAGACAGTGACGTACAGAGAGGAGGTCAGCTGTTGTGTTCTTTTTGGAATGACTGTACTCCAAGTCTGTTAATATGAGATCATAACAAATGTTCATCTTCATTTCACAGGCCATGAATCATCAAGGTCTTGAAACATGACTTCCGTGTAGCCAATGTGTTGCTATCACTAACCTGTAGGTTCACCAAATTCAATAAACATTTCAGCACCATTGACAGCAATGCACAGTGACATATATGAAGGTCAGACCACAATTCAGCACTAGGAACACATGAGCGCACTACACAACAATTCAGCACCATGGACAGCGCCGCAAGATCGGATGACGACTCAGCACCAAGGCCACATGGACAGTTCTACGCACGCACCAGTTGTTGGCGTTGCTGCAGGCATCATCCGATCATGCCTGTTTAGTCAACAGGATTTCACAGTGTCACTTCAGAATTCAACATTTGTCCAGGGGGGATAAATGTCTACGGGTGAAGTGAAAGTAGGTAAGGGTTAAGGTTGTTAAAGCAGACAACAGTTAAGCATAAAAAGCTTGAAGGTTGAGTTTAGGCATTAAGTCTGACTAGTTAAGGTAAGGGATAGGGTTAAAACAGAAAACATTTTGAATGAGTGCCTAGCACTGGGATTGAACCCGCGATCCTCGGAGTCGAAACGCCCTAGCAAGCCTCGAGCCTACTAGATGGTAATACATGCTCAAGTTGCCTCTAGTGGACTGTATTGAAGGCATCTCCCGACGTCCTGGGGACCTGGAAAAACGTTGAATGTGGAAGTCTATCTGGTGTGATCTCGCTGGTTTAGAGGCTTCTTCCATGCCGTCTGTATTGTTCCCATTCCCCTTTGGCCTATGTACTACGTGGAACTGAAAGTGATACAGAGAGGGGGACAACTAAATTCATAGAACTCCTTGTATATGAGGCACAGGCAACATTGACAGTTCTAAGAAGTTGTCATCCTCCTCATTGTTGCTTAGTCAGACTATGGATAGGTTGGACAGTGCCCTGTAAATATCCACAAAGAATATGGAAAAATTAGGATCTTCAGTAATTTCCCCACACAATCAAGCAAATTCACAAGGAGAGTAGCACAGTGAGCGTGAATAGTTAGTGATATAAGAGAGATCCGGTAGAGTGAAGGCTTTGATAGATGGCTATATTCTCAAAAGAAGGGATGGAGCAGATTGTGATTCATTCTCAGACAGAGCAATGTCCCGGAATCGGCAAAGACGTGGATACAGTTTTACACCCCGGCTCACCTTAAACGCCTCTTTTTCATTCTCTTGCGACACAGAACCCACCGCTTGTCATGCAAATGACAAAACCATTGACTCTCGCGTCCATATCGTTCAAATGATAATTTTTTCCCGTGACGTTTCAGATGAAAATGATTTGCCCCGGGGAGAGCGTTTATTCACAAGCTCTTCAATGAACTGAAATGACATCACCTAACCGAAATGCAGATTAGCTACTGAGAGGAAGCAGGACGTCTGTCACTTGTGAACTATAATAAAGCTTTTGTGTAAGGTTAGGAACAGCAAACATCCACTCCAATATTGTGCTCTAACACTATTTCATACAATAGTTTTTAATTCAATCCCTTTCATCGTGAATGTTTGCAGCAGTTACTCTGTTGCTGTAGACTCATGCCAGTATGTCGTATGTCTTTAAGTGGTTGTTGCCGACTGATTGGAATTGACCCTGATTTACCAGGTTCAAAGGTTCAAAGACTGTGTTCACCCGGTTCTAAGACGGTGTTAGTCCCCAGGTATCAGTTAAGGTTACTCAACACATAAATGTGGTTCACTGAACCACCCCATTACATATGGACATACTAAAGGTTGATATTTGTAAGGAGGGGAGAGTGGGGTAGGTTGAGCAAAAGGGGTAAGTTTGAGCCACCCTTGTTTCTAGGAAACCATACACAAAATGAATCATTGTGAAGAATGAATCCACATGGAAAAAGTGGTAAGCAAGTTAAATCCCAAAAAATGATTTTCACCACAAATGAATGTATTGTCTTCAAGGTTCCATGATGCTTGTATCTAAACCAAAGTAGGTCATTTATGATTATTCTATACATTAGTTGGGATCTTTATAAGCTTGAGGTCCTAAACCTAACATGAAAGTGCATCCTTGTAGTTGTGTGGGCTGATATACTGTAGTCAAAATGTTTGCCTTGGGGTAAGTTAAGCCAATGGTTGAGACAATGGCAAGCTGAGCGTTGTCGCTAGGATATGAGGTAACAACAGAGCCTGGCCAATGTTAAAAGTGTTTTAAAAAGTGCAAAGTGTTACGTGTTAAGCCTCTGTTAAAAGATTCTTAAAATGATTCAAATGCAAAAAAGCGATTGGGATTGTGTTGAAATAAAGATACACAAGGTTTTAAAGAGGTCATATTTAATTTGGTATAGAAATGTGTAGGAGGCTTAACTGACCCTGTCTCGCGGCTCAACTTACGCGAGACAGGGTCAACCCGGGGTTGTGCCAAGAGATCACTTGTTTTTGGACAAGCTGCGTTTTCAAAACTGTAATGTTTACCTGAATTCTGATTATTTACAGGGATACACAACATCCTGAAATATATGCAAATGTCTTTGTTAGAACAAATACTATATTTCCCTTGACAGAGTGATGCCGAATGTTTTTAAAAAATGGCTCAACTTACCCCACTCTCCCCAATGGCTATGTATCCTTCAACAGCGACCATCAGTCAAGCAAATAAACAAAGAGGAGTATCTGAGCAGATATTACAGGCAGACACATTCAAATCCGCTACAACTCTCTGCCAGGTTAGTAATTGCTCTTTTTGTGTAGATAATTATTTCCTCTAAGGTGCGCACTGTTGCACAATGCAATTATACATGTCCTGCTATCTCAGAGTGGAGGGAAAGGAGGGGGGTTATTTTCCAAATTCTGTTTGTGTGTGTGTGTGTGTGTGTGTGTGTGTGTGTGTGTGTGTGTGTGTGTGTGTGTGTGTGTGTGTGTGTGTGTGTGTGTGTGTAATGGCAGAGAAAAAGGAGAGGAGCAGTGTTCTGAGGGGATTCCACAGGTTCTTTCCAGCACATAAATACATGGATCTGTTGTGTGGTTGAAAGTATGATTGGTTTGTGTGGCAGGCCTCTGTCAGTCTATGGATTTAGTAGCAGAAAATAAAAACCCCTGTAAAAGCACAGAGGTAGCTCGCTGTGTGATCACACCCAAAACTCTATTTACGTTCTCTATTCCCTGTCCTCTTGTCCTCTGTTTTTTTTTAAATTCTCTCTTTTTGTCTTTTTCCTTCTGTTTGTCCCAGAAAGAGTGACCCGGAGGAACCTTGTGCCGGCCAGCGAGTGCTGCACACAAACACCTCTCACTGATAAGGCCTCTACTGGGACGCTCTGCACACATCTCCTCTGGATGTTTTTCTGATGTCGTCACCACAGCAGAGAGAGCTCCACACAGGAGGAGAAGAGGGAGGTTGAAAAATATACGGATGATTTTGCTAAATTGCAGAAGCAGTCAGTGGATTCAGCTGATATAAGGAGAAGATCTTTCATTTCAATATGTTTAATTTAAATGTCTACTGTATCTGTTCCGCTCATCAGTATTGTGTGTGTCTACGTGCATGTGAGTGTCTATACTCATTCCTTAGCACACTTTTTTACCTTATAACCCGGAACATTATGAGCATCAAAACGTCATATTGTCATGTTTTTGCAAAAGGTTAAGCTTCAACCAATTGACGCTTATGTCAACTGGTCATGCTCCCAGCAGGCTTTGCAGTGTCAATGGGAAAAGATGAGTGTCAACAAATGGATGCTTATGTCGATAAATTGCAGTCCATCGGTATAGATGAGTGTCACAGGGTTGAAGCTTATGTCAATACATTGCAGTCAATGGGAAAAGAAAAGCGTCAAACAAATGACCCTTTTATCAATAAATTGCATTCAGGGGGAAAAAATTTGTGTCAACCAATTTACCCTTATGCTAATACATTGCAATCAATGGTAAAAGAGGAGTGTCACCAGGTTAATTCATATGTCAATATATCACAATCAATGGTAAAAGATGAGTGTCACCAGGTTAATTCATATGTCAATATATCACAATCAATGGGAAAATATAAGTGTCAACCAGTTGATGATTATGTCAATACATTGAATGCAATGAGATAAGATGATTGCCACAAGGTTGACACTTATGTCAATCCATTGCATTTAATGGGAAAAGATTAGTGTCACCTGTTGAAGATTATGTCAATACATTGCATCCAATGGGAAAAGTTGAATGCCAACCAATTGACACTTGTTGTCAATACATCACAGTCACAGTCATCTCTAATTGCCCCCCTCCCCATCTCTGTCTCGCTCTCTCCCCCTCCTCTTTCCTTCTCTTTGCCTCCCTCTGTCTCTTTACCTTCTCTTTATCCCCCCCATTCTGTTCTCTCTCCTCCCCCCCATTCTGTTCTCTCTCCTCCCCCTTCTTTCACCCTCTCCCCTTTCTCTCTCCCATCCCTCCTCCTCTCCTCGCATCTCTTTCACCCTCTCCCTTTCTCTCTTCCTTTCTCTATCCCCCTCCTTTACTCTTCCCCTTCTCTCTCTCCCTCTTTCTTTCTTTCCCTCCCTCCCTGTTCTCATCTCTCTCTCAGTCTCTCTCCTCTCTCTCTTCTCCTCTCTTCCACCTCCACAGACAGGATATTGACGCATAAATACGCAGGCAGACAGACAGACAGTGGAGACGGCGAGATGGACAGACGCAGATGGGCTGGCGTTCGGGCGGGCTGACGGACAGATGGGCTGGTGTTCGGGCGGGCTGACGGACAGACGCAGATGGGCTGGTGTTCGGGCGGGCTGACGGACAGACGCAGATGGGCTGGCATTCGAGCGGGCTGACGGACAGACGCAGATGGGCTGGCGTTCAGGCGGGCTGACGGACAGACGCAGATGGGCTGGCATTCGGGTGGGCTGACGGACAGACGCAGATGGGCTGGCGTTCGGGCGGGCTGACGGACAGACGCAGATGGGCTGGCGTTCAGGCGGGCTGATGGACAGACAAAGACAGCTTAAAGTTTTAAGTCAATCACCATCTTGCTACCATGGAAAGGAAAATACCTGTCTGTTTGTGGCAAAATCACACTAATGAACTCTTTAGTCATATTCCAGTTCATCAATTTGCTTACGTCCCTGCCTATACCTAACTAATTGTGAGCAAAAAATATTCAATTTTATCTGGAACAGCAAGCGAGACTAAATTAAACAGGCCTATTTATACAAGTAATATGAATTTGGAGGACAGAAATGATTAAATATTAAAGCATTAGACGGTATAATCTTTGTAAATTACACTACCGTTCAAAAGTTTGGGGTCACTTAGAAATGTCCTTGTTTTTTAAAGAAAAGCCATTTTTTTGTCCATTAAAATAGCATCAAACTGATCAGAAAAACAGTGTAGATATTGTTAATGTTGTAAATGACTATTGTAGCTGGAAACGGCTGATTTTGAATGGAATATCTACATAGGCGTACAGAGGCCCATTATCAGCAACCATCACTCCTGTGTTCCAATGGCATGTTGTGTTAGCTAATCCAAGTTTATCATTTTAAAAGGATAATCGATCATTAGAAAACCATTAAAGCACAGCTGAAAACTGTTGTGATGATTAAAGAAGCAATAAGACTGGCCTTCTTTAGACTAGTCTGGAACATCAGCATTTGTGGGATTGATTACAGGCTCAAAAAGGCCAGAAACCAAGGACTTTCTTCTGAAACTCGTCAGTCTATTCTTGTTCTGAGAAATGAAGGCTTTTCCATGTGAGAAATTGCTACTACTCCACTCACAGAACAGCGCAAATTGGCGCTAACCAGAATAGAAAGATGAGTGGGAGGCCCCGGTGCACAACTGAGCAAGAGGACAAGTACATTAGTGTCCAGTTTGAGAAACAGACACCTCACACATCCTCAACTGGCAGCTTCATTAAATAGTACCCGCAAAACACCAGTCTCAACTTCAACATTGAAAAGACGACTCCGGGATGCTGGCTTACTGCGTCCGTAAAATGTATGTACTGTAGGTTCGGAACTTTTGTAAAACAGCACAGTTGAAAAATGTATGGCAGCTAGAAATCAAAACTGATTTTTTAAGATATCAATATCTTCAGATATTGATGGGGGGGGGTTGAGGTTAGCTGATTGACGGGACTAAAAACAAAGATAACTATTTATTTATTATTTATTTATTATCCCAGCCTCATTAACATGTTTTATTTTACCATTATTTTACCAGGTAAGTTGACTGAGAACATATTCTCATTTACAGCAATGACCTGGGAAATAGTTACAGGGGAGAGGAGGGGGGATGAATGAGCCAATTGTAAGCAAAATGAGCAAATTGAATGAGCCAATTGTATTGTAAAATATACTGTTTCCGTAAAATGTATATAGTATGTATAAGCTGGAACTGGAAGCCCAAGTGTTGCTGTCCATTAGTTTACTCCAATTAGGGGAGGGGTGGTAGGGTTAGGGGAAAATAATAACAGAAAATAGGATATGTTGTCCCAGCTAGCACAATGGATCTGGGCCAATTCCGGCTGAGGGGCACTCGGCTGAGAGTCACACTCGGCCGACCTCATGTGGCCCGAGTCTGGGCTGGCTTTGGCTAGGATGCGGGGACTGCGCTCGGGCCGATTCCGTTGTGAGTTATCTGGCCCAAATGTATTACTTGAGGTTCGGGCCGATTGTGGCTACTCTCTGGCAGATGATGAGACGGGATGCTTTATATATTTAACATTTCATTATTTATTTTCCCCCCTTATTTTCGTCATTGTTTCTGTGATCAAAAAATACAATTAACATTTAAATGAAATTATTTGAGTCCTGTGTAATATTTTTGTATTTTGATTCTTTGTGCAAAGAAATTGATAAGCATTAAAACTTTATGGATGGAACCTCCCGAGTGGTGCAGTAGTCTAGAAACTGCGTTTCTACAGATGCTCGTTTGAGACCCGTGCTGGCCGCGACCGGGAGACCCATGAGGCGACGCACAATTGGCCCAGCATCGTCCGAGTTAGTGGAGGGTTTTGCTGGCCGGGATGTCCTTGTCCTATAGCTTCTGGGGGGATTCTGGTATGATGCCTTGCAAAGTCGGCTGAATTCCGGTTGACGGAAACAGCCCGATGTACTTGAGTCCGACACCTGATTCCGGGCCGATTCAAAACAGTTCCGGCCCCCCCGGAAGAGGGCTGCTTCTGGGCCGGTTCCTCATTGCTAGCTGGGGTATATACTGTACATATTGAGAAAATAATATATCAGTGATTGGAAATTATGCAGGCAATTACATTGATAGAAGCCACAGTCTATCTGCAATATTAAAGATGATCTAGCCCCTAAACGGAAAAAAATAACTATAAAATAATCAAATGAAATTGACCAATATCCCCTTCAGAATTCATTCCAACAAGCCTCTTAGCTTTTAGAACTGCAAGACCATGCGCCATGTCATGACAGTCCCCCGGTCAAAAATATGAACAAATTGAGAAGGTTAAATATTTTTAACCCTTCAAAACCGGACCTATGATCCCCAGTTATGTTGATATTGTGAGGATAGATGCTAGAGACAGGAAGCAGGTACAGGGAGAACATTTAATGAATAACGGACATAAAACAGGACAGGAACATCTGAATGTTTGTTGTTGTTGAACGCTGCCGAACGCCAAAACTGAAACCTGTCGAACGCTGAAACCTGAACTAAAGACCTCGGTTAATTTTGGTTTTATTTTAAATCATGTGGCTCTGTTGGGCTAAATTCCTATGAGCGCTGCCATCTGTCCCGGGTTCCTGCCAGATTCCATATAGGGGGAGAGACGCGAAAGCCCAGTTAGCCTAGCTAGCTCAGCGGTCTCAAATGGAGTTCTCTGTTGAACAATTTCAGCGTTACAGGAGCTGTGTTTACTTTGCTTTGTTCCGGGACAATGTGGACCGTGCTAACTTTCAATGTTAGCCCCACACACCGCGGTGTCTAGTGACTATGCATAGATATAGAATAGAGTAGTGAGTAGCATCAGCGTAAAAAAGGGGTCAATGTAAATAGTCCGGGTAACCATTTGATTAAATGTTCAGCAGTCTTATTGTTTGGGGGTAGAAGCTATTAAGGAGCCTTTTGGACCTAGAGTTGACGCTCCTGTACCACTTGCCGTGCGGTAGCAGAGAAAACAGTCCATGACTAAGGTGGCTGGAGTCTTCCTGGCCTTCCTCTGACACCACCTGGTATAGAGGTCTTGGATGGCAGGAAGCTTGGCCCCAGTGATGTACTGGGCCGTACTCACTACCTTCTGTAGTGCCTTGCAGTCGGATGCTGAGCAGTTGGCGCAGTTGGCATACCAAGCAGTGATGCAAACAATCAGGCTCTCGACACACTCCACTACAGCCACGTCGATGTGAATGGGGGCGTGCTCGGCCCCCCTTTTCCTGTAGTCCACGATCAGCTCTTTTGGCTTGCTCACCTTGGAGGAGAGGTTGTTATCCTTTTATTTTCTTATTTTTTAATTTAGGGGGTAGATCAGCTTTAATATACATATACATACATACACTTCTATTTGCCATATATTTTTCAACTGTGCTGTGATGTTTCACAAAACTTCTGAACCATTCTATTCTCTACAGATTGTAAATTTGACTTTTCAGATCACCCAGTAGTCCTTAGCTTAGTGATTGAGGGCACTATGAAGTTGAACGATGAGCTGTAGTCAACAAACAGCATTCTCACGTAAGTGTTCGTTTTGTCCAGGTGGGAAATGGCAGTGTGGATTGCAGTAGAGATTGCGTCATCTGTCGATCTGTTCGGGCAGTATGCAAATTGTTGTGGGTCTACAGTTTCTCGGATGATGGTGTTGATGTGAGCCATGACCAGCCTTTCAAAGCACTTCATGGCTACAGACGTGAGTGCTACGGGCCGGTAGTCATTTAGGCAGGTTACCTTGGTGTTCTTGGGCATAGGGACTATGGTGGTCTGCTTGAATCAATCAATCAATCAATCAATCAAATGTATTTATAAAGCCCTTCTTACATCAGCTGATGTCACAAAGTGCTGTACAGAAACCCAGCCTAAAACCCCAAACAGCAAGCAATGCAAGTGTAGAAGCACGGTGGCTAGGAAAAACTCACTAGAAAGGCCAGAAACTTGGAAGAAACCTGGAGTGGAACCAGGCTATGAGGGGTGGTCAGTCCTCTTCTGGCTGTGCTGGGTGGAGATTATAACAGAACATGGCCAAGATGTTCAAATGTTCATAGATGACCAGCAGGGTCAAATGATAATAATCACAGTGGTTGTCGAGGGTGCAACAGGTCAGCACCTCAGGAGTAAATGTCAGTTGGCTTTTCATAGCCGATCATTCAGAGTATCTCTACCGTTCCTGCTGTCTCTAGAGAGTTGAAAACAGCAGGTCTGGGACAGGTAGCACATCCAGTGAACAGGTCAGGGTTCCACAGCTGCAAGCAGAACAGTTGAAACTGGAGCAGCAGCACGGCCAGGTGGACTGGGGACAGCAAGGAGTCATCAGGCCAGGTAATCCTGAGGCATGGTCCTTGGACTCAGGTCCTCCTCCGAGAGAGAAAGAAAGAAACGGAGAGAGAAAGAAAGTAAGAGAGAAAAAAAGAGAGAGAATTAGAGAGAGCATACTTAAATTCACACAGGACACCAGAAAAGACAGGAGAAATACTCAAGATATAACAGACTGACCCTAGCCCCCCGACACATAAACTACTGCAGCATAAATACTGGAGGCTGAGACGGGAGGGGTCGGGAGACACTGTGGTCCTGTCCGACAATACCTCCGGACTGGGCCAAACAGGCAGGATATAACCCCACCCACTTTGCAAAGGCACAGCCCACCCTACACCACTAGAGGGATATCTTCAACCACAAACTTACCATCCTGAGACAAGGCCCGCGTATAGCCTATGAAGATCTCCGCCACGGCCAACCCGGACAGGAAGATCACGTCAGTGACTAAACCCACTCAATTGACGCACCCCTCCTAGGGACGGCATGGAAGAGCACCAGTAAGCCAGTGACTCAGCCCCTGTAATAGGGTTAGAAGCAGAGAGGTAAAGTATATAGTGAAAACAATAGTGGTCCTAAAACAGAGCCTTGAGGAACACCAACATTTACAATTGATTTGTCAGAGAACAAACCATCCACAGAGACAAACTGATATCTTTCCGACAGATAAGATCTGAACCAGGCCACAACTTGTCCATGTAGACCAATTTGGGTTTCCAATCTCTCCAAAATAATGTGGTGATCGATGGTATCAAAAGCAGCACTAAGGTCTAGGATCACAAGGACAGATGCAGAAGCATCTATTCTATAACGACAATGAATTAATGTCACTCTGAACTATCCATTCTAACCACGACAGAGAGAGCCAGAGGACAGACACTCTCCAACAGAAACAAACCTTTCAACAGAGACCGACGACACACTGAGCGTAAATATATCTATTGATTGCAATTGTTCCCGATTGAGTGAGCGTTCATGTGCAAAGGATTAGCATTTCTATTGTTATAATTATCAACTCTGTAGTGACTTCTCAGCTGACCCCCACAAGCCGCCATACCGGTTTAGCCCACTAGGGGCACATTCTCCTATAATTTCTTGTAACCATATTTACTTTGTTTGTTTGTGTGTGCAATTCTGTGATTGTTTAGTTCGTTAATAAATACATGATTTAAGGCAATTGATGTATGGACGATTCATAGTGAAGACTCGGTTCGTGCAGATAACCAACAATTTACGACATTTGGAATGAGACTAACGTGAGGTAAAATAAAGAATAAGTCATTAATCAGAATAAATAAAATATCTGAACATTTATATTAGGAAAATTATAACTTTGTAATCTGAATATTTTCCTTGGTGCCCCAACTTCCTAGTTAATTACAGTTACGTGATTAAGTAATAATAATTACAGAGAGTTTTTTGATAAATAGGTCTTCACTTTTAATGATGCCAAAGACACAATACTTTATTGTTGCCACTTTTAGTGAGTTTGGTACACATCCTGTGGCTAGAGAGCCATTCATTATGTTCAACATAGGAGGGCCAAACACAGGAAGCAGCTCTTTCAGTAGATTAGTTGGAATAGGGTCCAGTATGCAGCTTGAAGGTTTAGAGGCCATGATTATTTTCATCAATGTGTCAAGAAATATAGTACTAAAAAACTTGAGTGCCTGCCTTGATCCTAGGTCCTGGCAGAGTTGTGCAGACTCAGGACAACTGAGCTTTGGAGAAATATGCAGAATTAAAGAGGAATCCATTATTTGTTTTCTAGTGATCATGATCTTTTCCTCAAAGAAGTTGATGAATTTATCACTGCTGAAGTGAAAGCCATCCTCTCTTAAGGAATGGTGCTTTTTAGTTAGCTTTGCGACGGTATCAAAAAGACATTCTGGATTGTTTTTATTTTCCTCAATTAAGTTGGAAAAATAGGATGATCGAGCAGCAGTGAGGGCTCTTTGATACTGCATGGTACGGTCTTTCCAAGCTAGTCAGAAGACTTCCAGTTTGGTGTAGCGCCATGTCTGTTACAATTTTCTGGAAACTTGCTTCAGAGCTCGGGTATTTTCTGTATACCAGGGAGCTAGTTTCTTATGACAAATGTTTTTTGTTTTTAGGATTGTGACTGCATCTAGGGTATGGCGCAAGGTTAAATTGAGTTCCTCAGTTAGGTGGTTAACTAATTTTTGTACTCTGGCGTCCTTGGGTAGGTGGAGGGAGTCTGGAAGGGCATCTAGGAATCTTTGGGTTGTCTGAGAATTTATTGCACGACTTTTGATGATCCTTGGTTGGGGTCTGAGCAGATTATTTGTTGCAATTGCAAACGTAATAAAATGGTGTTCTGACACTCCAGGATTATGAGGAAAAACATTAAGATCCACAACATTTATTCCATGGGACAAAACTAGGACCAGATTATGACTGTGGCAGTGACTAGGTCTGGAGAGATGTTGGACAAAACCCACTGAGTCGATGATGGCTTCGAAAGCCTTTTTTTTGGAGTGGGTCTGTGGACTTTTCCATGTCAATATTAAAGTCACCAAAAATTTGAATATTATCTGCCATGACTACAAGGTCCGATAGGAATTCAGGGAACTCAGTGAGGAACACTGTATATGGCCGGGGATGCCTGGAAACAGTAGCTATAAAAAGTGATTAAGTAGGCTGCATATATTTCATGACTAGAAGCTCAAAAGACGAAAACATGTTTTTTTGACATTGACATTTGCTATCGTAAATGTTAGCAACACCTCCTCCTTTGCGGGATGCGTGGGGGATATGGTCACCTAGTGTAACCAGGAGGTGAGGCCTCATTTAACACAGTAAATTCATCAGGCTTAAGCCATGTTTCAGTCAGGCCAATCACATCAAGATTATGATCAGTGATTCGTTCATTGACTATAACTGCCTTGGAAGTGAGGGATCTAACATTAAGTAGCCCTATTTTGAGATGTGAGGTATCACAATCTCTTTCAATAATGGCAGGAATGGAGGAGGTCTTTTTTCCAGTGAGATTGCTAAGGCGAACACCGCCATGTTAAGTTTTGCCCAATCTAGGTCGAGGCACAGACACGGTCTCAGTGGGGATAGCTGAGCTGACTACACTGACTGTGCTAGTGGCAGACTCCACTAAGCTGGCAGGCTGGCTAACAGCCTGCTGCCTGGCCTGCACCCTATCTCATTGTGGAGCTAGGGGAGATCCCTGTCTATGTTTGTAGATAAAATGAGAGCACCCCTCCAGCTAGGATGGAGTCCATCACTCCTCAGCAGGCCAGGCTTGGTCCTGTTTGTCGGTGAGTCCCAGAAGAGGGCCAATTATCTACAAATTCTTTCTTTTGGGAGGGGTAGAAAACAGTTTTCAACCAGCGATTGAGTTGTGAGACTCTGCTGCACAGCTCATCACTCCCCCTAACTGGGATGGGGCCAGAGACAATTACTCGATGCTGACACATCTTTCTAGCTGATTTACACACTGAAGCTATGTTGCGCTTGGTGACCTCTGACTGTTTCATCCTAACATCGTTGGTGCCGACGTGGATAACAATATCCCTATACTCTCTACACTCGCCAGTTTTAGCTTTAGCCAGCACCATCTTCAGATTAGCCTTAACGTTGGTAGCCCTGCCCCCTGGTAAACAGTGTATGATCTCTGGATGATTCGTTTTAAGTCTGGAGTCGCCAATGACTAGGGTTTTCAATTTGTCAGAGCTAATGGTGGGAGGCTTCGGCGTCTCAGACCCCGTAAACGGGAAGAGTAGAGACCAGAGAAGGCTTGGCCTCTGACTCGCTGCTTAATGGGGAGAACCGGTTGAAAGTTTCTGTCGGCTGAATGAGCGCGACACCGGTTGAAGATTCCTACAGCATTCCCTTCCAGAAGCCATGAGAAAATTGTCCGGCTGCGGGGACTGTGCCAGGATATTTGTACTACTATCTGTACTTACTGGTGGCACAGACGCTGTTTTGTCTTTTCCTACAAAAAATACCCTTGCCTAACAATTGTGTCTGAAGCTGGGCTTGCAGCACAGCCATCCTCGCCATAAGGCGATCGTTCTCCTGTATATTATGAGTACAGCGACTGTAATTAGAAGGTATCATGTTAATGTTACTACTTAGCTTTGTCTGGTGAAGGTCATGACAAACCACATCCAGATAAAGCGTCCGGGGTGAAAAAAATTGAATGAAAAAAGTCGAGCAAGGGAAAAAAACATATATAAACGGTAATTAAAAATAAAAAAAACGTAAAGTTGGCAGGTAGCAAAGTAAGGTTAGCAACAAACTGTACAGCAGCACGTAAACAAGTCTACAAGTTGTGACCGGAAATGACAGACAGGTAATAGCTACAGAGGTGATGTTCTGCATCCATTGAAACATGTAGGTATTACAGACTCGGTCAGGGCGAGGTTGAAAATGTCAGTGAAGACACTTGCCAGTTGGTCAGCGCGTGCTCTGAGTAGATGTCCTGGTAATTCATGTGACCATGTGGCATTGTGAATGTTGACTTGTTTAAAGGTCTTTCTCACATTGGCTACGGAGAGCATGACCACACAGTTGTCTGGAAAAGCTGGTGCTCTCATGCATGGTTCAGTGTTGCTTGCCTCGAAGTAAGCATAGAAGGCATTTAGCTTGTCTGGTAGGCTCTAGTCACTGGGCAGCTTGGGGATGGGTTTGTCTTTGTAATCCGTTATAGTTTGCAAGCCCTGCCACATTAGACGAGCGTCAGAGCCGTGTAGTAGGATTCAATCTTAGTCCTGTATCGATGCTTTCCCTGTTTGATGGTTCATGAGAGGGCATAGCGGGATTTCTTATAAGCATATGGATTAGTGTCTTGCTCCACTCCTTCTAGTCTTTATCTCTGTGCAGATGCTGCCTGTAATCCATAGCTTCTGGTTGGGATATGTACGAATGGTCACTGTGGGGATGACGTTGTCGATACACTTTTTGATGAAGCCGGTGACTGAGCTGGTATACTTCTTAATGCCATCGAATGAATCCCGGAACATATTCCAGGCTAGCAAAACAGTTCTGTAGCTTAGAACCTGCTTCATCAGACCACTTCCATATTGAGCGAGTCACTGGTACTTCCTGCTTGAGTTTATGCTTGTAAGTAGGAATATGGAGAATAGAATTATGGCCAGATTTGCCAAATGGAGGCTTTGAACATGTCTCTGTGTGTGTAGTAAAGGTGGTCTAGAGTTTTTTTCTCTCTCGTTGCACATGACATGCCGTTAGAAATGAGGTGAAATGGATTTAAGTTTTCCTGCATTAAAGTCCCCAGCCACTAGGAGTGCCGCTTCTGGGTGAGCGTTCTCTTGATTTTTTATGGCCTTATACAGCTCGTCGAGTGCGATCTTAGTGCCTGCATCAGCTTGTGGCAGTAAATAGACCACTACGAAAAATATAGATGAAAACTCTCTTGGTAAATAGTGAGATACTCTACCTCAGGTGAGCAAAACCTCAAGATTTCCTTAATATTAGAGATTGCGCACCAGCTGTGGTTGACAAATAGACACAGACCACCACCCCTCGTTTTACCGGAGGTTGCTGTTCTGTCTTGCCGATGAACAAAACTGTATATTATCCATGTCCTCTTTCAGCCATGACTCAGTGAAACATAATATATTACAGTTTTTAATGTCCTGTTGGTAGGATAGTCTTGAACGGAGCACATCCAGTTTATTCTCCAGTGATTGCACGTTCACCTGTAGGACGGATGGTATAGGCAGATTATCCACTCGCCAATGAATTCTCACCAACCTCCCCTGAAAACAGAATGTGGGGACCCTGCTTAGGCGTTTGTTTTACATCAAGGGGAGGCAACAGGTAATTTTTTGTTACAGCCTGAATTAAAAATGGTTTATACACAATACCTGTCGTATACACACTGGCTTATACACAATACCAGCACCCTCTCGTGCATTTCAAAGGTGATGGTAAAAAAAATTTTAAATTAAAAATGCCTGTTATTATCTTTTGCCAGATCAAATCAAATTTCATTGGTCACATAAACATGGTTAGCAGATGTTAATGCGAGTGTAGCGAAATGCTTGTGCTTCTAGTTCTGACAGTGCAGTAATATCTAACATCTAAGTAATATCGAAGTTTTTATTTATTTTTATTTGACCTTTATTTAACCAGGCAAGTCAGTTAAGAACACATTCTTATTTTCAATGACGGCCTAGGAACAGTGGGTTAACTGCCTGTTCAGGGACAGAACGACATATTTGTACCTTGTCAGCTCAGGGGTTTGAACTTGCAACCTTCCGGCTACTAGTCCAACGCTCTAACCACTAGGCTACGCTACGCTGCCGCCTCAAACAATTCCCCAACAACTACCTAATACACACAAATCTAAAGGGGTGAATGAGAATATGTACACATAAGTATATGGATGAAGGATAGCCGAGTGCTTTGGGTTCCATGTATTCAGCCCCTTGACTTTTTCCACATTTTGTTACAGCCTTATTATAAAATGGATTAAATCGTTTTTTTCCTCATCAAAACACACACAATACCCCCAAATGACGAAGCAATAACAGGTTTGTAGATTTTTTTTCAAATTTATAAAGAATAAAAAACCTAAATAACACATTTACATAAGTATTCAGAGCACTTACTCAGTACTTTGTTGAAGAGCCTTTGGAAGCGATTACAGCCTCAAGTCTTCTTGGGTATGATGCTACAAGCTTGGCACACGTGTAGTTTCTCCAATTCTTCTCTGTAGATTCTCTCAAGCTCTGTCAGGTTGAATGGGGAGCGTCGCTGCATAGCTATTTTCAGGTCTCTCCAGAGATGTTTGATCGGGTTAAAGTCCGGGCTCTGGCTGGGCTACACAAGGACATTCAGAGACTTGTCCCAAAGCCACTCCTGCGTTGCCTTGGATGTGGGCTTAGGGTCGTTGTCCTGTTGGAAGGTGAACCTTCACCCCTGTCTGAGGTCCTGAGCGCTCTGGAGCAGGTTTTCATCAAAGATCTCTCTGTATTTTGCTTCGTTCATCATTCCCTCGATACAGACTTGTCTCCCAGTCCCTGCCACTGAAAAACATCCCCACGGCATGATGCTGCCACCCCCATGCTTCACCGTAGGGATGGTAACAGGTTTCCTCCAGACATGACGCTTGGCATTCAAGCCATAGAGTTCAATCTTGGTGTCATCAGACCAGATAATCTTGTTTCTTATGGTCTGAGAGTCCTTTAGGTGCCTTTTGGCAAACTCCAAGCGGGCTGTCATGTGCCTTTTACTGAGTAGTGGCTTCCGTCAGGCCACTCTACCATAAAGGGCTTATTGGTGGAGTGCTGTAGAGATGGTTGTCCTTCTGAAAGGTTCTCCCATCTCCATAGAGGAATTCTGGAGTTGTCAGAATGACCATATGGTTCTTGGTCTCTTCCCTGACCAAGGCCCTTCTCCTCTGATTGCTCTAGGAAGAGTCATGGTGGTTCCAAACTTCTTCAATTTAAGAATGATGGAGGCCGATGCGTTGCTGGGGACCTTCAATGCTGCAGAAAGGTTTTGGTACCCTTCCTCACTTTCTGTGCTTCAATCCTGGCTCGGAGCTCTACGGACAATTTGTTCAACCTCATGACTTGATTTTTGCTCTGACATGCACTGTCAACTGTGTGCCTTTCCAAATCATGTTCAATCAATTCGATTTGACCACAGGAGGACGCCAATCAAGTTGTGGAAACATCTCAAGGATGATCAATGGAAACAGGAAGCACCTGAGCTCAATTTTAAGTCTCATAGCAAATGGTCTGAATATTTATGTAAATAAGGTATTTCTGTTTTTTAAATATTTTTTATACATTTGCTAAAATTTCTACAAACCTGTTTTCGCTTTGTCATTGTGGGGTATTGTGTGAAGATTGATGACTTAACTTAATCCATTTTAGAATAAGGCTGCAACGTGACAAAATGTGGCAAAAGGAAAGGGGTCTGAATACTTTACGAATTCACTGCATCTGTTGCTTTGATCGGACTGACAACATCATACTTTCAAAATCTTAGCTAGCTAGCTAGCAGTCATCATCATGAATCAAGTCGAAAATCTACTGGTAAATCCTTTTCAATCCTTGTCATATGTAGCGAAATTATGAAGAGAAATTATAGATAACAACGTATCGGTGGCATTGGATTTAAACATTACACAACAAGTTTGAAATCTCTAATTCAACAATGAGTGGTTTGGAAGGAATCAGTGGCTAACTGCAAGCATTGCAAAGCAATCACTAGCCTGCTATTCAGTGGGTGTGTGGTCCAAGTCTGGGTTTAAGTGTCTCTTTCCCAAACTTAAAAGGATAAACATTCAACATTGGCCACGCTGTCAATCCAGCATGACTTCTGCCATCTTCAAAACAACTGGAAACTGGGAAATCTCAGACTTCAGTGACATCAAGACAACTGGGAACTCTGAAAAAAAACGAGTTTTGACTGGGAAAGTACATTTTGAATGGTCATCCAACTCAGAATTCCATGTGGGGGACTTGGGCCTCTTTCTAGAGCTGCGACCTAAAGATCACTGACGTCATGATTCGACCTTGTTTTTTTCAAAGTTCCCAGTTGTCTTTGAACGAACCATAAATCCAGAGAATGGCAGACTTTGAAGACAAAGTTTGATGACAAAATTAGCCCACGAAGGACCCCTGCGCCACCATCCTGTTCAAGTGAGCACAGCACAAAAAGGCAAGTCCAAAAATGTATTGTATACTGCTGCATAAATTATGTAATTTGCCAGGAGATATGTATACCGTAGCTATGTATCTGTGACCATATTGATCTGTGATCTGAATTCCCAGTTGTGTGAAATCCATACTATTAGGGCCTAATGAATTCATTTCAATTGACTGATTTCCTCATATGAACTGTAACTCAGTAAAATCTTTGAAAATGTTGCATTTATATAAGTTTTTTCTGTATAATTCGCCCCCATCCAACACTACATCGCAGAAAGGCAGGTCACACATGAATGTGTGACACAATGCTTGTGCTTCTAGTTCTGACAGTGCAGTAATATCTAAAAGACACAATTCTTAACGTAAAGACTTGAAACTCAGGGCAGTGTTCCCAGGAGGCTGTACGGAGAATTTCAGCTTCCTACAAATACAGGAAGTTACTTAATTTGGGGTATTATGGGCAGTTTCAAAGGGTTAAAAAGGTTGGAACGTTGAAGTCAATTGACCCTAAAGCATTTTTCACCTCAATTGGACACAATGGTATTGCAGTCCTAGAAGCTAAGAGCCTAATTAGAATGAATTTTGAAGAGATATTGGTCATTTTTATTGACTTGAAAATTAAACCTGTCTCTGCCTGCCTGTCTGTCTGTCTGTCTGTCTGTGTCTTTCTTTGACACTCCTCTTTTCCCATTGGCTGTGATGTATTCACACAAGCGTCAATCTTTTCTCATTGGAACCGCTAAGCCTGCTTGGAGCTTGGCCAATTGACATAAGCATTAATATGCTAAAACGTGACAGGATGATGTTTTCCTATGATACCATGTTGCATAAGCAGGACACATTCTCAGGACACATTATAGGACACATTCACATTCAGAATTGAGGAAGCCATAGCAGCTTACTCACGCCAAGCTGTAGTGGCTCTTATCTGTGCCTATAACTCCTGTTGGATTTGGAGATGTGATAATTGTCCTGTCCTCTATCTGGTATCATAACCACATTATTTTCTCCTGGGGAAAAGACTCCTCCTGTCTTTGCACAGCTCCACATTCAGCCCAGCTGGAAGCTATATTTATCATATTTTCCCTGTTAACATTCAGAGAATTTGTAATCATAATTCAACCTGAGATTTGCTCAGCAGCTCCCAATTAACCCGGGCTCCCCTCTCTCTTTGACCTCATCAGTAATGCCATTAAACCCACATGGTCACCAGGGCCTTGTGCTGTATGAGTGTGTGTTGGAGAGAGACAGAGAGAATTGGAGAGAGCGTGTGCAACTGGCTGTGGGACCGTGCGGGAGGCAACATTATTGTGTGCATATTTGTGTGTGTACTTGTTTACTATGTGTCGGGCAGTGTGTTTGTTTGAGATGAGAACTGTCTTCTGGTGGCAATTCCATCCTGACTTTAATCTTATCATTATCTGTAGCTAAATTCTGTTGACCCTCTAGCTGCCTCTATCTATCAACCTCTGTCTCTGAAGTGTTACATTTCATTGTATATGGTGTGTGTGTGTGTGTGTTGGTGTGTGTGCGTGCCTGTGTGTGTGTGTGAGTGCGTGCCTGCCTGCCTGCATGTGTTCGGTGGGTGGCATGCATTAGCTTGCTCCTCACAGTGGTGTGCCGGTCCAAAATAAGCAGCATGGTGATGTTCTCTCAGTGTGCTGACATAAACCATTTGTCCTCTACGTCTGTGTGTGTGTGTGTGTGTGTGTGTGTGTGTGTGCTCAAGCGCAACGTCCTCGAAAACAATTTTGATGTGCTTATAACAATTAATATTATAATCGACTCCTGACTCATCTGTTGAATGGTGGTGATAAGTCATCTAAAACGAACAGTAATGAATGGTATATATGGTATATATGCTACGCCATTTTGTTCCACCAAAGAGATGATTAAAATCGTGTTTATCTGCTTTGTCATTTTGAGGTATTGTGTATAGATTGATGAGGATATTTAAAAAAATATATATATATATATATATATATATATATATATATATATATATATATATATATATATATATATATATATATATATATATATATATATATATATATATAGAATAAGGCTGTAACGTAACAAAATGTGGAAAAAAGTCAAGGGGTCTGAATACTTTCCGAGTGCACTGTATATATTTATGCGATGCTATTTTGCTCAACCAAAGAGATTCTTAAAATCGTGTTTAAGTGCCCTGGCTAGAGCTAAAAACAACCAAGGTATCTGTTTGGTACACAAGGAAATGAGGGTGAATGTGACTAAAGTGAACATTTTATACCGTAGTGTCCAGTACCGTACATCTGCTGTCGCAGTATTATCTGAATATTGACAATGGCCATTTGAGCTGAAGCACTACTGCAGTATCTAACACAATCTGGCTATGTCGTGTTTACTTGAGTAATTGCACTCTCAACGTATCCTAGCAAGTCAATAGAATTATAATGAGATAAAGAACCTTGTTAAGAGGCAGGGTAAGTGGCCACTATCCACCCAGTTCTATTCTTAAGTCATCACAGCACACTCCCTCTCTTCGTTGAAGATAAGCAGGAGAAGAGCGAGAGAGAGTGTGTGAGAGGGAGTGTGTGAGAGAGAGTGTGTGAGAGAGAGTGTGTGAGAGAGAGTGTGTGAGAGAGAGTGTGTGAGAGAGAGAGAGTGAGAGAGAGAGAGAGTGCAGGGGTTAGAAAGAGAGTGAGTACGGATGGCTGGCCTTTTCAATTATGGTGGGAGCTCATTGTCAGCTTTGGGCCTGATAAGATAAAGGTGGAGAAAGCTTGTTAACATGAATCCTTGCTGTGGGTTTCATCTGCGATGTGAGTGCTCAACTGCCCAACCAACCCCTCCAAAGGCTATAGCTCAGGAAGGAGACTGTGGTGTGACTGAGCTAATTTAGTTCACCTGTGTTGATATTCAAGACTCTCTCGCCTGACTCAGGGACAGATAGAAACATGGCCAAACAAGCCAGCAGACTGTGTACTGATGAAAGGCAGACATCTGGCACAGCTAAATAGGACAGGAAGCATGTGATGGTTTTGGACGTCATTATGATTTTGTACAGGGCCATTCCTGTCATGTCCCTTCCTATGATGGCCTCTCACCATTGACGACAAAGATAAACAAAGATATTCGCGATGATAAACAAAGATATTCTGAGACCTGTTTGTTACAATCCTGCTCCTTCTTTTTCTAAAATAATCCAGTGGGCTAATAATTTGAAGAATTCAAATGAATTACATGACTGACCAGAGGTCAGAGGTCAACAACATTAGATGGTGAAATATCCAAACAGGAAAAAGTTCATTTCAAAAGAAGTTCATTTTAAAATCAAACTTGGAATGTTGGGTGTGGGTGTGAAAGAAAATGGTGGACAACACAATTTGATGTCATGGTTTATCCAACACGTAAAAATAAATAAATAACATGATACATCTTTGCCAACCATCTCCATGAACATCACAGCAACCTTTAAAGCCTATAAATACACAACAGCCATCTCTTCACACAGTCCAGATAGCACCTCATTCATACCTCAGCCGTCTTTACACTGCTCCCGAATAGCATTTTTCAAGGCCCAGCTGAACAGCTTCCACTCAAGTACAAATGACCACATGGATGCTGCTGCATTGTGTTAATAATTGTAATCCGTAGTGCCAATGAAAGAGCACGCTATGTTTGTTAATTAAAACGGCAATCACATTTCTCCCTTAAACTGGCTGCAAAAGGGCCTCTGTTCAATTCAATCATGAGCCCCCCCCCCCTTTCAATACACAAACAAACGAGCGAGGGGGATGAAATTGTGTAATCCATGTGCTTGTTGATTGGCTGCTACAGTTGGGATTTTTTTATTTGGTAAACAGTGGCTGTGGTGCAGCCATTTGAGGTGCTGAGAGGAGGGGAGCAGGGGGCAGGGACGGATTACAGACCGTTTTCCTGGTCTCGTGTTGGCACTTGTCATGCACTTAATTTGAAGCTGTAATTAACTTTTGAAATCTCGAGGCGTTTCCAGCAAGTGTTCTTAGGATTTCGGGCAGATAATGCAGAGTGCATGCTGATAAGACCATGGTGCTTAACTACTATGGAAACGCTTCCTGTTTATCTCTTCCTATAGGGAACAACTTGTCTTCAATCATCGGAGGTGCATGATCTGTTGGCCCTCCTTCGACCTCACTGCTATACATGCGATCTGTGTGTTGAAATAGTCTTGTTTGACGTCAGGGGTTTCGCATTACAGGCAGATGATCATTTATCACGAAGATGTTTGGATGTAGTGAACTACTTTTTCATAGTAACTTTAAGGGTATTTTTTTGTTTAACTCCTTCCAGCATGAAGTAATTGGTAGCTTGGTAGCTTTACCAACACTGGCAGAATGTGCGTGTGTTTGTGTGTGTGTTTGTGTGTGGGTTGGGGGGGGGGGGGGGGGGGGGGGGGGGTTGTCACTGAGAGTGAATGTGTGTGTGCGGATATTAATTGAAATGCCTTGCGTTCTATTGTTTCCTTTGAATCAGAGGCTGACTTTACACAAGAGATGCTGTCCACCTCTAGACATCTGCCTGCTTGACTGGGAGGCATTAAAGCCAACCCTGCACGAAGGTAAACGCACACACGCATGCATGCACACGCACACACACATCCAGTAAACATACACTCAGGTTTAACAATTCACACGCTAACACACAGCGCATATTTCAACATCACACAGTCATAGTAAGGATACCGAGAATCCTTGCAGACTTCAACAAGAAGGACATGACTGTTTCTTGAAGACCTGTCAATTACTAGGTCATTACTAAACAGGTTGGGACTTTTGCTATTCAAATTCTAATTAACTGATGAGAGAAGGCACTCAATAAGTCATTATGAAAGTGAATGTCAACTAAATGACTCTTTTGAAAATAAATTCTTGTTCATTTCTAAGCGCTATCTCTTTTGATTGAATCCCAATCTAAATACGTAAGGAATTGATTATTTAACTTGTTATATCTTAGTAATTAATTCTCAAGAGAGAGTGAACAGATTAAGCATATCACAAGATAGAAGAGAGCAAACACACACACACACACACACGCACACACGCACACACACACTTACTCTCCACCCTGATCTGTCACCTGTCTTTGTTATGGTCTCCACCCCCCTCCAGGTGTCGCCCATCTTCCTCATTATCCCATGTGTATTTATACCTGTGTTCTCTGTTTGTCTGTTGCCAGTTCGTTTTGTTTCGTCAAGCATACCAGCGTTTTTCCCTCTGTTCTTATCTCTCAATTGTTCCTGTTTCCTAGTTTTCCCGGTGTTGACAATTCTGCCTGCCCTGACCCTGAGCTTGCCTGCTGTCCTGTACATTTTCCCCACCTTTCTGGATTACTGACCATTGCCTGCCCTGACCCTGAGCCTGCTTGCTGTCCTGTACCTTTGCCTGCCCTGAGCCTGCTTGCCGTCCTGTACCTTTGCCCCACCTATCTGGATTACTGGGGCGGCAGGTAGCCTAGTGGTTAGAGCATTGGACTAGTAACTGAGAGGTTTCTGTCAGAGTCGTGTGTATAGGTGGCAGGGAAGTCAGGCACAGGAGAGTCAAAATGGAGTGTAAAATGGAGTCTTTTAATGAATGTCCACGTAACATGCTCCATAACACTAATAAGAACAGATATAAACAAACATGGGTACGAGGATCTGTCACACACCTATACAACAAACACAACACTGACAATAAACTCTCTGACAAAGACATGAGGGGAAACAGAGGGTTTCTCTGGAGCAACGAACCACCCTTGCTGTCTCTGCCTGGCCGGTTCCCCTCTTTCCACTGGGATTCTCTGCCTCTAACCCTATTACAGGGGCTGAGTCACTGGCTTATTACAGGGGCTGAGTCACTGGCTCTCTCATACCGTCCCTGGGAGGGGTGCGTCACCTGAGTGGGTTGAGTCACTGATGTGATCATCCTGTTTGGGTTGGCGTCATGGCGGAGATCTTTGTAGGCTATACTCAGCCTTGTCTCAGGATGGTAAGTTGGTGGTTGAAGATATCCCTCTAGTGGTGTGGGGGCTGTGTTTTGGCAAAGTGGGTGGGGTTATATCCTTCCTGTTTGGCCCTGTCCGGGGGTGTCCTCGGATGGGGCCACAGTGTCTCCTGACCCCTCCTGTCTCAGCCTCCAGTATTTATGCTGCAGTAGTTTATGTGTTGGGCGGCTAGGGTCAGTTTGTTATACCTGGAGTACTTCTCCTGTCCTATTCGGTGTCCTGTGTGAATTTAAGTGTGCTCTCTCTAATTCTCTCTTTCTTTCTCTCTCTCGGAGGACCTGAGCCCTAGGACCATGCCTCAGGACTACTACAATCCACTGTTCCTAGGCTGTCATTGAAAATAAGAATTTGTTCTTAACTGACGTACCAAGTTAAATCAAGGTCAAATTAAACTGACCTCTGCTTGCCTTTTGCCTACCCCTGTTCGCTTACTAAACTGCTGTTCCGTCGACGTTGTCTGAATCTGGGTCTTACCTGAAACGTGATACACACAGTACATTGCTAACATAGAAAATGACTGCTGCCTTTGGCTAAATCAGGACACTCAACTAGCCTCTCAAAGATTCATTACCATCCAATTAAGAAGAAAAAAATGGTCATACATACATTCTTTAAAATACGTCATCATGTGGCTAAATGAATAACTCTACGGGAATTTTCCTAAAAAAAGACCTTACTCTCCATTACTTGCATCCATGAACCCCTCACTATCCACTGGCCCCCATAATTACCATTCTCAAAGGTTATATTTATTATTGAGAGAAAAGTGTTAATTATAGCGGGTCAGTCCCTTCCTCAGTGACCACCTCTCTTCCTCAGTTTCCCACCTCTCCTTCCTTGTGTCCCATCTCTCTTCCTCAGTGTCCCACCTCTCCTTCCTTGTGTCCCATCTCTTCCTCAGTGTCCCACCTCTGTTCTTCAGTTTCCCACCTCTCTTCCTCAAGTGTCCCACCGCTCTTCCTCAGTGTCCCACCGCTCTTCCTCAGTTTCCCACCTCTCTTCTTCAGTGCCCCAACTCTCTTCCTCAGTTTCCCACCTCTCTTCTTCAGTGCCCCAACTCTCTTCCTCAGTTTCCCACCTCTCTTCTTCAGTGCCCCAACTCTCTTCCTCAGTGCCCCAACTCTCTTCCTCCTTGCTGAGGCTTTGTAGGTCACAGGAAAGGTCCTCTGTCTGGCAGTGTTGCTCCCTTTTGTAGTGCAGTGATAAGAACGCTGTGTATTATCCATATGCTCCATCTCTCCCCTTAGACTCATTACTTAGAAAAGCTGTTAATGTAATTCGATTTTTTTTTTTAAAACAAGCATGGTTCCTCAAATCCAAGGAAGGAACTTTATGTGGAGTGGAGAAGAAGGAGCAGAGAGAAGTACAATCTGAGACCAAGGTGGAGTGTGTGTGTGTGTGTGCATGTGTCTAGCGTGCGTTTGTGTTTCAGAGGAGTGTTCTGTAATCTGGAGGTGTGATCTGGCCCAGTCATTAACCTGGGATTAGCCTGGCAGAGCTAGGGGTCAGAGGTCAGAGGGATGGAGAGCCACCCAGCCAGCACAAGCTGGTATTAGCAATCCTGAAATTGAAACTTAATGGTTCCCTGTAATCTTTATGAAATGGAAATTCCCCCTTGGCTAAAAGGTCTTTGTGTGTGAGTGTGGGGAAGAGTGCATACGTGTGTGTGTGTGTGTGTGTGTGTGTGTGTGTGTGTGTGTGTGTGTGTGTGTGTGTGTGATGATTCAACATGTGTATGATTGGATTGATACTGTATCTTATTGTGAGTATTTGTCTAGAAAGGCTTTTAGAAATATATCTGTATAGATGAGGGAAGGTGAGGGTTGTGATATTGCTCAGGTTTGATATGACATGAGATTAGAAGTGATTTTGTTGACATTTTAGGAAAGGCACATTATGTTATAAAGGCTAATATGCAAATAGGAGTAATACGAAACATTAGGAACCTCTTCCTAATATTGAATTGGATCCCCTTTTGCCCTCAGAACAGTCTCAATTTGTTGGGCATGGACTCTACAAGTAGTCGAAAGCGTTCAGGGATGCTGGATCATGTTGACTCCAATGCTTCCCACAGTTGTGTCAAGTTGGCTGGATGTCTTTTGGGTGGTGGACCATTCTTGATTCAAACGGGAAACTGTTGAGCATGAAAAACCCAGCAGCTTTGCAGTTCTTTTCACACTCAATTCAGTGCGCCCGGCACCTACTACCATACCCCGTTCAAAGGCACTTATATATTTTGTCTTTCCCATTCACCCTAAGAAAGGCACACAAACACAATCCATGTCTCAAATGTCTCAAGGCTTAAAAATCCTTCTTTAATCTATCTCCTCCCCTTCATCTACACTGATTGAAGTGGATTTGACAGGTGACATCAATAGCTTTCACCTGGATTCACCTGGTCAGTTTATGTAATGGAAAGAGAAGGTGTTCCTAATGTTTTGTACACTCAGTGTATGTGTAAGAAATGGAGTTGTGCCGAAAGTTCAGTTTAGAATGTGTTGGATGTTGAGAAGTTGTGTGGAGATGTGAGAGTGGGGGGGAGCTTGGAGTTTGGAGGAAGGAGTTTGAAGGGGGCAGAATTTGTTTTATTAGGGTAATTGATGCTTTGCTGCAGGAGAAGAGGGGCAAAGCAGGCATGAAATTGCGTTGGGGATCAGATCCGTATCGGAGCGTGTGGGAGAGTGGGGGAGAGCCTGGCAGCCCAGAGTGGCTGGATTAGGCTCCGCTCAGCACTGAGGTACAGTTAAGAGCCAATTTTATTCTCTAGTAACCCAATCAATGGAAGGGCCCTGTATCCTAATAGAGTCAAGTTTGGGGAGAAGGAGCAGTGCTGTTGGAGAAAGGCAATAAAGTCATTCATATGCTCATTAGAGCGGACAGGGGATGTGTGGGGACAGGGAGAGGGAGGCTGCTGGGGAGGACGAGAAAGATGGAGAGAAAAGAGTGAGGTAAAGGTGTCGATGTAGGGAGTCACATCCCTTCAGAAAAGTCACTGAGTCATAGATAAATAGCTAGATAAAGGACATTGGCCAGACATTAGACACCATGATCAGAGTGCAAAAAAAGTGAACAACAAAAGGTGGGCTTAGTTAGCTGACTTACACTTTATAGAGTGACAGATTTCGCTGCAGGTTTATGAACAGAGGACTCATCCTGGGCTGAATACTCAATGTGTTTGGTTGCACTGTGGCTGTGGGTGTATTGTTGCAGGCCTGGATAGTGTTGGCAGGCGAGTAGACCATAGAGGGTACACCTCATCAGGATTCAGGTCGCTGTCCGTCTCCAAATAAGAGGAGGGAATTGGCTGTCAATCCCTAATTAATAAACTCTGTGCCTCTCCCCCCACTGGCCGGGGGTGTGTGATCAATAGCTATTGTGGCGCTGCCTTCAGATGGAAGCCATTCAGATGTATCTGCTAATATCCTGGGTGATAGTGAACACTAGACTGGAGATGACAGTGAGCTCAAAGCCCATTACCTCCTTATTTACTGATTTACATTCTGCTGTTGCCACAGCCAGTCGTTGTGCATCGTCCATAGGGTAACAAAGAAGGGCGAAATCTCCCCCCCCCCAGGATAAGTCAAGGACAAAACAGCGGGATAATGTCTGTATGTGTCTTCATTTTCCTCTTGTTTTGTACATGGGAGGGTGTCAGTGTGTTTGTGTGAATGCCCCGGGTTTGTGATAGTGCTCCGCAATCTCACCACATTGTACTGAAACAGAATATTTACAACATTAACGGGCAGGAAGATACAACACACAGATATCATTCTAATTCATTCGATCATTCATGGATCCATTTTATTGTTGTCGCAGAATGCTTAATAGGACAAAAAGCTATGCCCAACCCCACTGAACAAGACAAGCCATTTTTAACTTGGCATGGTTTAGTTCTCCTCATGATTTCATGCTTTCTTTTCTCCCATGCTGCCTAAGATGGGGCCCTCACTCCTGAGCAATACGATCTTAGCTACATCTGCACCCAGCAGCCACATCCTGCCCATTCATCAGCCACTATTTGACATTAGGACTGTTCTTGCTACTATCTAGAATGATCTATGGCCAGTGCATGCGATAAAGGAAGCTTAGCAACAACCCAAACACGGCAGCAGGTACCACAAGAAAAACACTTTCAGCTGCTGTGAGTGGGCACAGACTAAAAGCCTGGCGGGTTCTGCTGGTTGGACTAGTGGGACGTCCAGAGAGGTGCCAGAAAGGATAAGCTAAGAGGCATGTGATGAACGACTCGGCTCGGATGATCTACCCAATGTTAGTCTAAACACTTTCAGTAACATTCGGGTTACATTTTTGCCTGTGTGCTCTCCCCCAAGGTACAGCAATATTTTTTAATTGCAGGATGTTTATTTGAATTTAATAAATTCTCTCATGACTCTGGTTCCTTTTGAGTTTTGCTCCTGTTCTCCCAATATAATATAACCTATGGAAGTCAGTCCATTGTTGCCCTGGGTACAGATTTAGGTTCAGACAGGGGGCTTTGTGATAAGCTCTCCACTTCCAATCACAATTCACCCACAAGTGAATGGAGTTGAGGTGAATATTATCCAAGGCATCTTGGGTGGGATTATTTGTTTATGCTCTATTGCTCAATTTTCGGTGGCAGGATTGTTTCTGGTTGTTGCGGGGGAGGTTTTCCTGGCGATATCTCTGTGCTGATCAGCGGGAGATGATTAGGAGTGCTGGTCTTGGATACGGAGTCGGCACACTAATTCAACTAAGTGAGAAGGATTCCCACTCTCAGGGGGAGGCTTGCTCAGGGATAACACACTGACTGACTGATGCTACCCAACAATCACCATGTTGTCATTGTTGTGGGAAGTCTGCCTTGAAACGATCACCTCTGACACCACAGTCTGTCAGAACCGGTTGATTCATCTCCACAGGGATGCTTTAATGTCACTTCAGAGGGGATGTGAGCTATAGCAGGCATAATAAACATGTAAGCCTTATTTGCGTGGCATTTCTTGTGCACGGTGTGTGTGTGTGTGTGAACGTTTAATTTCTTGATGAAAACATGTCTTATTAAGTGGGTAAACATGTGTTTCTGTTCGTATGCGTTTATGTATACAACACCGGAGGAGAGTGGATTTTAGATTGGATGATTTTACAGCAGTATATGGCTACTAGTGTGCATACAGAATACATTCATGTCTGACATCACATAGTAGTATACACACACACACAAATATCCCCGACACACACACACACATTTTAAATCAGGTCTTAAGCTCCAGTCTGCATCTATGCAATGAAGTCCCGCCTCCCAACCAGTTAAGTAATATACAGTTAAGATTAACAAAACATTTGGTTGACTTGAGGCTTGATATCTCTGAGATAGTGGGCTGTGTAATGGTGGGCTGTGTAATGGTGGGCTGTGTAATGGTGGGGGCAATCAGAATTGGATGTTTTTCCCAAAATGAAAAGGCCTGATGTTTTCAGTAGATAAACAGGAAGCAGTACATGTGTGCTGGTGCAGACGCCTTCATTATAGGCCCATTAGCTTAATTGAGATAAGCACTGTAAACTGTTGATACATACAGACTAACTCAGCCCTGCAGTCCACACATAGCTGTCTATGGGGAGTGAGAGACAACCAGGCCTGTGAAAACATCACAGACGGACCACAGGGCGATAAACAGTGCCTTCGGGAAGGTATTCACACCCCTTGACTTTTTACACATTTTGATGTGTTACAGCCTAAATTTAAAATGTATTAAATGTAGATTTGTTTTGTCACTGGCCCCTTTGTTATGGCAAGCCTAAATAAATTCAGGAGTAAAAATGAGCATGGACTCTGTGTGCAATAATAGTGTTTTACGAGATTTTTGAATGACTACCTCATCTCTTTTACCCCACACATACAATTATCAGTAAGGACCCTCAGCCGAGCAGTGAATTTCAAACAGATTCAACCACAAAGACCAGAAAAGTTTTCCAATGTTTCGGAAAAGAAGGGTACCTATTGGTAGATTAATAAAAAAAAAGTTTTATAAAAAAGCAGACATTGAATATCCCATTGAGAATGGCAAAGTTATTAATTACATTTTGGATGGTGTATCAATACACCCAGTCACTACAAAGACACATGCGTCCTTCCTAACTCAGTTGCCGGAGAGGAAGGAAACCACTCAGGGATTTCACCATGATTCCAATGGTGACTTTAAAGTTGCAGAGTTTAATGGCTGTGACAGGAGAAAACTGGGGATGGATCAACAACAATGTAGTTACTCCACAATACTAACCTAAATGACAGAGAGAAAAGAAGGAAGTCGGTACAGAATAAAAAATATTTCAAAACATACATCCTGTTTGAAACAAGGAACTAAAGTAATGCTGCAAAGAATGTGGCAAAGCAATTCACTTTTTGTCCTGAGTACAAAGTGTTATGTTTGGGGCAAATCCAATACAACACATCACTGAGTACCACTCTCCATATTTTCAAGCATACTAGTGGCTGCATCATGTTATGGGTATGCTTATAATCCAGTGGAGGCTGCTGAGGGAGGAAGGCTCATAATGGCCGTTTGATACCATTCCATTCACCACTACTATGAGCCATTCACCCCTCAGCAGCCTCCACTGATGTAATCATTAAGGACGGGGGAGTTTTTCAGGATACAAAATAAACGGAATGGAGCTAAGCACAGGCAAAATCCTTTGAGGAAAACCTGGTTCAGTCTGCTTTTCACCAGACACTGGGAGATGAATTCACCTTCCAGCAGGACAATAACCTAAAACTCAAAGCCAAAATCTACACTGGAGTTGATTACTAAGAAGACAGTGAAGAATAATGGGCAAATATTGCACAATCCAGGTGTGCAAAGCTCTTAGAGACTTACCCAGAAAGACTCACAGCTGTAATCGCTGACAAAAGTGCTTCTAACATGTATTCAGGGGTGTGAAAACTTATGTAAATGAGATATTTCTGTATTTAATTTTCAATAAATTTGCACAAAAAACTGTCAACATGTTTTCACTTATGGGGTCTTGGGTGAGAAAACAAATGTTTTTTTTTAAATCCATTTTGAGTTCAGGCTGTAACACAACAAATTTCACTTTGTCATTATGGGGTCTTGGGTGAGAAAACAAATCTTTTGAATCAATTTTGAGCTCATGCTGTAACACAACAAAATGTGCAATAAGTCAAGAGGTAGGCATTGTGGCCTCACACAATCTCCACTTGGGCTGCGTTATATTTTATGGCTTCCATTTGTCCAGCAGACCCTGTCATACTGCTGGCTGTTTGACAGATAATTAATCACCATCAACAGAAAGATCTATTGTTATTACAACTGGAACTATGGTATCATAGTCAGAGAGCTGAAACATCCAGACTGACACACAGCAAAGACCAAATGATGAATGCGCACCTCCTGGCAAAATGGGGGATTCTATATCGAAATGTAGGCTCCTACACTTGAATAAAATACCATTTTGTTGTAGATTTGTATACGGAGAAAAATAAACATTTGTAAATCACTGCACACACGCTCTCACACAATGCACATGGTGTGTTTGATGTGACCAGCACAGTCACTCTCCCCATGTGTGACAGGCTCCTCTGGGAGGAGAGGAAAACATCTGCCCTCCTCTGTCTGTCCTACACATTCCTTTGAAAAAAAGCACAAACCGGTGATGATAGAGAGCAAGACAGCGTGCTCGAGAGAGAGAGATCAACTCAGGAGAGACTGTGTGTGAGAGTACACAGCCAGTCTGAAACAGACCCCTCATTTTCATTTCAATGAGAGACAGGTGTGTGTGAGAGAGAGGGCAGGCTTGGTCACAAGAACACACATCGATTTCGGACGTTTGAAAAGTTCCTGATATGTGCCGTCCTCGGGCGGTCACAAAACAGAAATGTAAAAAATTGGAGCACAGGAAGTAGGGAGATAATTGTTTTAAGTATTTTGTTTTATGATTTTTCAAACCATAGCCCTAACCTTAACCACTCAGAATTAATACCTAAACTTAACACTTTGAATTGTTCCTGTTTTAACCCTGTAACCACACGGAATGAACCATGTAACCACACCCGATTAACGGGTCAAAGATTACGTCAAATCCCGGAGTGAAACTAGGAGTTTAGGTTGCAGAGGGAAAGGGAGCGATGCATGCCGGGTGTCAATGTCACCGTGTCAGAGAGAGACTCTCATGAAAGCCTGTAGGCACATAACTTTTCTGTGGGATAACACGTAGCTACCATGTCCACCTTGCAAATCATTTGACAATGATTGAAGAGTTTAAAGATTTGAACAGAGCTCTACAGAGAGTCTAAAGTCTTTGACCATCCTACCGATCCTCGACTTCGGCGATGTCATGTACGAAATAGCTTCCAACACTCTACTCGGCAAACTGGATGCAGTCTATCACAGTGCCATCCGTTTGGTTACCAAATCACCTTATACCACCCACCACTGCGACCTGTATGCTCTAGTCGGCTGGCCCTCGCTACATATTCGTCGCCAGACCCAATGGCTCCAGGTCATCTATAAGTCTATGCTAGGTAAAGCTCCGCCTTATCTCAGTTCACGATAACAACACCCACCCGTAGCACACGTTCCAGCAGGTATATCTCACTGACACCTCATTTGGCTGCCTTTCCTTCCATTTCTGTGCTGCCAGTGACTGGAACGAATTGCAAAAAAAAAAAAAATATATATAAAAAAATAAATAAAAAAATTAAATTAAAAAAAAAAAAAATAAATAAATCGCTGAAGTTGGAGACTTTTATTTCCCTCGCCTACTTTAAACATCAGCTATCTGAGGCTAACCGATCGCTGCAGGTGTACATAGTCCATCTGTAAATAGCCCACCCAATCTACCTACCTCATCCCCATACTGTTTTTATTTACTTTTCTGTTCTTTTGCACATCAGTACCTCTACTTGCACATCATCATCTGCTCATTTATCACTCCAGTGTTAATCTGCTAAATTGTAATTATTCGCTCCTATGGCCTATTTATTGCCTACCTCCTCATGCCTTTTGCACACACTGTATATAGACTTTCTTTTTTTTCTACTGTCATTGACTTGTTTATTGTGTTATTGGCTTGTTTATTGTTTATTCCTTATGTAACTGTGTTGTTGTCTGTGTCACACTGCTTTGCTTTATCTTGGCCAGGTTGCAGCTGTAAATGAGAACTTGTTCTCAACTAGCCTATCTGGTTAAATAAAGGTGAAATAAACATTTTTTTTTAAATTAAAAAACAGGGAACCAACCTCCAGTTTATACCTGCCTTTTATTCAGCATGAGCTCATTCCAAGTCATTTTTGTATATCTGTACATTTGCCTCTAATCAGGCTTTTCCCACATGACTTCCTAATGTACTGTGATGTCAGTGTGCGCACGTCTGTGCGTGTTTTGTGTGTCTGAATCTGACTGTGTTGAATAATAAGCTCCAGACTTTGTCTTATCTATTAATTCCTTCATTAAGCCCTTATCACTGGTTTTTAATGCTAATTAAGATGCTCTTTAATGTGATGGAAGGGCGGGTAAGAGCCTCTGAGCCTGACACGCTTTTCACTCTGCGTACAGATAGCGTCGAAAGAGGTGGCACAGACAGGACCACCCTCTCCCTCAATCCAGCCAAACAAAAGCTCTGGCCTCTTAGCGTTCAGATGGCCTTAAATCGTAATTCACCTCTAACACCAATAAGCCCGTCTCTGGTCATAACAATGTAGCATTTTGTCGATTTCATCACACATGCAGTGGGTACATTTTTGATGGCCATATTGCAGTAGATTTGAAGAGTTTTATAAAAAAATATAAATTCAGAAATGTTAGTAAATTAGCTTTTATTGTTTAAAGAAATTATCCAAATCATTAGAATCCAGATGGAAAATATTTACACAGAAGCAACCTAATATCACACAGTCAAACTGTCATTTCGTAAGTTCACCACTCTGCGATTCTCACTGTTAAACACAACGCTCTTTTCGTCATCATTTGATCTGATCAGTCAATGGCAATTTTTTTCTAAAGTCATCTAGTATCATTTCATTTCGATCCAATAAGCAAAAAAAAAAAAAACTGTACCCAATCATGTTAAACTACAATTACAAATAAAAAGCAGGAAGACTAACCACTATATTTACATGAAAACTCCCACGTGACTTTGTCTAGTAATCTTCTGAATCGCCACAAGCGAATGAATGAACCGCTTAGGTTCTGACCATAGTGAAATGCATCTAGTAGTTCCAAAAACAAAACAGCCAATCAGAAACTGCAAAGCAAAAAAAAAAAAAGTTGCGTTAGCATTTTGTCCAATCAGCGGCGTCTTCATCTGCGCCAGGGGCGGGGTTTGTTGTCGTCATTCCTCTTTTTTTTTTTTATACTATCTAATCATGGCATGGGGTTGTTCAATCACAGGATTTGTCTAAACTCTTATCACTTGATGGTTTTATTTCAGAGAGACAAATAATCAAAATGCTAAGTACAGTACCAGTCAAAAGTCTGGACACACCTACTCATTCAAGGGTTTTTCTTTATGTTGACTATTTTCTACATTGTGGAATAATAGTGAAGACATCAAAACTATGAAATAACACATATAACAATCATGTAGTAACAAAAAATTCAAACATATTTTATATTTGAGATTCTTCAAAGTAGCCACCTATTGCCTTGATGACAGCTTTGCACACTCTAGGCATTGTCTCATCCAGCTTCATGAGGTAGTCACCTGGAATGCATTTCAATCATGAGGACTGCCACAGGAAAGGAAGACCCAGAGCTACCTTTGCTACAGAGGATAAATTCCAGCCTCAGATATTGCATCCCAAATAAATGCTGAAGTAACAGACACATTTCAACATCAACTGTTCAGAGGAGATTGTGTGAATCAGGCCTTCATGGTTGAATTGCTGCAAAGAAACTTTCCTTTGGTCTGATGTCCAAATTTGACATTCGCTGTGTCTTTGTGAGACGAAGAGTAGGTGAACGGATGATATCTGCATGTGTGATTCCCACCGTGAAGCATGGAGAAGATGGAGGATACGCCATCCCATCTGGGTTGTGCTTGGTGGGACAGTCATATGTTTTTCAACAGGACAATGACCCAAAACACACCTCCAGGCTGTGTAAGGGCTATTTCACCAAGAAGGAGAGTGATGGAGTGTTGCATCAGATGACCTGGCCTCCACAAATAACCGACCTCAACCCAATTGAGATGATTTGGGATGAGTTGGACCACAGAATGAAGCAAAAGCAGCCAACAAGTGCTCAGCATATGTGGGAACTCCTTCAAGACTGTTGGAAAAGCATTCCTCATGAAGCTGGTTGAGATAATGCCAAGAGTGTGAAAAGCTGCCATCAAGGCAAAGGGTGGCTACTTCGAAGAATCTCAAATAAAAAATATAATTTGATTTGTTTAACACTTTTTTGGTTACTATTGTACATGATTCCATATGTGTTATTTCATAGTTTTGATGTCTTGACTATTATTTTACAATGTAGAAAATAGTAAAAATAAAGAAAAACCCTTGAATGAGTAGGTGTGTTAAAACTTTTGACTTGTACTGTATGTCCACCTCACTCTTAGAGAAATAAGTAGTACTGCTAGGTATAAGTAGTACTGCTAGGTAATAAGTAGTACTGCTAGTTATTATACAGTCAAATGTAACAAATAACTATACAAATGACACATTTGTGACATCCATATTTTTTTAATATATAAAAACTCCCTCAAGATTTTATATAAAAAAAATATCCAATATAGTCATATGAGATCTGTATGTAAAACATTTACATTAGACCTTTTTGTCATTTAGCAGATGCACTTATCCAGAGCAATTTACAGTAAGTGTATTCATTGTAAGACAGCTAGGTGAGAGACAATCACATATCACAGTCAAATATACACATTCCATTCCAGCTAAACAATTTTACACACGCATGAAGGTACCCATAAGTCATAATTTCTGATGAAAAAACAAATGTGAAAAATTGTTGGATGTAACATTCAGGAAATACACGCAGGGTCAGAATGAAGAGTACTGTCTAAGTTATAATAAGCCCTCATTTATAGATATGCAACGTGCAGACTAATCAGATGGCTCATGCACGGTAACAGGGAGGTGAGTTCCTGCCTGCATGGGAAAGGATCGTTTGTGACTGGCTTTGAGGCTTTGTGTTGAGAGAGTGAGAGTGAGAGAGACCACAAAATGAGGTGGAAACCGAGCTGCACTTCATAAACTCCTGCCAAATTTAGGACCATATTAGAGACACATATTTCCTCCAGAATACACAGACCCACAAAGAATTTGAGAACAAATCCAATCTTGATGAACTCCCATATCTATTAGGTGAAATATCACAGTGTGCCATCACAGCAGCAAGATTTGTGACATGTTGCCACAAGAAAAGGGTAACCAGTGGAGAACAAACACCATTGTAAATAGAACCCACATTTTTGTTTATTTATTTTCCCTTTCGTACTTCCAACTATTTGCACATTATAACAACACTGTATATAGACATAATATGACATTTGAAATGTTTATATTCTTTTGTAAGTGTGATTCCCTTGTTTCTTCCCCCTTTCATTTATTGTCTACTTCACATGCTTTGGCAATGTAAACATACACTGAGTGTGCAAAACATTATGCTCTTTCGATGCTATATCAGATCAGGAGAATCCAGGTGAAAGATATGATCCTTTATTGAGGTAACTTGTTAAATCGACTTCAATCAATGTAGATATAGAGGAGGAGACAGGTTAAAGAAGGATTTTGAATTCTTGAAGTATTTTGAGACATGGTTTGATTGTGTATGTGTGCTATTCAGAGGGTGAAGGGGCAAGACAACAGATCTAAGTGCCTTTGAACGGGCTGTGGTAGTAGGTGCCAGGCCCAACGGTTTGTGTCAAGAACTGCAACGCTGCTGGGTTTTTCACTCTCAACGGTTTCCCGTGTGTAACAAGAATGGTCCACCACCCAAAGGGCATTCAGCCATCTTGTCACAACTGTGGGAAGCATTGCAGTCAACACGGTGTTCTGAGGGATGCTGAGGTGAATCTCAATATTAGGAAGGTGTTCTTGTTTTTTTGTAAATATATAATTATTTTGCCCTTTTTCTCCCCAATTTCATGGTGTCCAACTGGTAGTCTTGTCTCATCGCTGCAACTCCCGTACGGACTCGGGAGAGGCGAAGGTCGAGAGCCGTGCGTCCTCCGAAACACCAACCCAGCCAAGCCACACTGCCCGCTTAACCCGGAAGCCAGCCGCACCAATGTGTCAGAGGAAACACCTTACACCTTGTGACCGTGTCAGCGTGCATTGCGCCCGGCCCGCCACAGGAGTCACTAGTGCACGATAGGACAAAAACATCCCTGCCGGCCAAACCCTCCCCTAACCGGGACAATGCTGGCCAATTGTGCCCCGCCCCATGGCTCTCCCAGTTGTGGCCAGAGCCTGGACTCGAAACAGGATCTCTAGTGGCACAGCTAGCACTGCAATGCAGTGCCTTAGACCACTGCACCACTCAGGTGGCCAGGAAATTGTTCTTAATGTTTTGTACACGGTGTATGTTTCCCATGCCAATAAAGCCCTTTGAATTGAATTGAGAGAGAGCGAGAGAGGATGAGGGGGGTGAGGGGCAGCAGCAGGAGGGAAGATTATGAAGGGGACTTGAGGGAGTTATGAATGAGAAAAAGTTGAGGAGAAAACTGAGATGAAAAAACCCCAGTAATAGACATTTACCCATTAGATCTAGAGACGTTTTAGATGTCCCGGTCTTCAAACCAATAAACAAAAGATGGAACCTCAAGGTTTTCCTCCCTATCACTCCCCCCTCATCTCCCTCTCTATTACTATATTATTTTACTGCTGCTGTCCTCCCCTCGCTCCCCCTCTCTCTCTCTTCCCAACTTTGAGGCATGCATAAGGGAGGATTTCCTGAAGACCAACGAGACCATTACCCAGGGTTCATTAGGCCCCTAGTAGAGCATGGCAACGCTGCGACTCGCACCGCATGTTTGTGTGCGTCTTGCGTGTGTGTTCACGTTATGCTTCAATCTTTGCCTTGTGTTTTATCCTTGTGTTGTAACGGTTTTGACTGGAGGTTATTATTTAGGGGTGCCAGGTAGGTTGTGCCTACCAGAGAAAACATTGGTTTCTCCTTTTAGTTTGGGTGGGAATGAGTCCCATCTGGTCCGTCAAGTCTACACCAATACAAAGGACTTGTAAAAGTCAGGATGGAAATAAACTTTTCATAAACCCTTCAAACATTGGAAAGAACTTCAAAAACTACTATATTCTTTTGCGTGGGTTGTATTAGCAACAACAATGATTACATGCACACATATAATAATATCACATTGAGTTCTGGTTCCTCCAGAAATGTCCTGTACCTCGGGCCTAAAAAGAGTCCAGCCCGGTAAAGGAGTTCAGTGAACTCAAGTGACTTTTGTCACGCAATGTTTGTCCGTTCATTCAGTGTAGCGTAAACCCAGTATTAAACATACCATCAATATAACAATTATTTTACCACATAACTTTAAAGCATATCAACTCTTACTAAGTCCTCAACTACAACTAACTACATAAACCATCACAGTATACCTCACATCAAAACAAATGAAATACCGTATACAAAAAGGTTGTAGTCAGTCGGTCAGTCAGACAATCCAATCCGCCAACAGATCTCCAGCGGAGAAAGGCCACGAACAACGGAGAGGTGTAGTCCACGGACACAAAGAGTGGATCCGATCCTGGGTAAACTCTCTTAGGCTACAAAACACACGTTTAACAGCAACAAAACAAACGGAATAGAGAAGCTTCGGAACTGAGGGTTGAACACATCCTCATTCACGTCTCCATCACAACCCCCCTTCTGCGCAGCTGATGCTGGCTATTTAATTGGGAATTAAAGGGAAAGCGCCCTATTGGAAGGAGCTGCACTGAGACGGTTCAGAAACATTCAGGGCCGTCACAGTGTGTTGGGCGTTGTGTGTGATTGTTTGTGTGTGGCGTGTGCATGCCGAAGCCGGGTCATTAATAGCTCTACGAGCGCGGTTCCATTGTGCTCAGTCTAGGAGTGTGGGAAGTGACTCATCATCAGGCTGAAATTAAATGCTCTGACATTTGAGCAGGACAAACCCAGCATGCTCTGCAAACCCAACACTACTGGGCTCTGTTTGTCGTTTACAGTAAAGAAGAGGTAAACACAAGACTGGCCTCTGTGTGTAAATTACAGTGAAGATGGACAATAAGTAAGTGTAGAAGTGGAATCTAAAGTATGTGTGTTTTGAGGTAAAGAGGTATAAATGCAGAGGGTCTGTTGTACTGCACAGTTTGTAAACAAACGGAGAACAGGGGTTGACTAGGTCTCCTACGCAGTTGCATGTGCTGCCAGACGAAGGCCTATAATGACCTTTTTCCTACTGTTGGAGTTACTCTGCATATCCATATTACTTCCTACATACTACTACTGCATTCTGACGAGATCTGTTTTATGGAGGAAGAGAGATAAGGCTGGCTGTGTGTGTGTGTGGCTTGCTGGCTGGGTGGGTAGAGCCAGGGTGCGTGTGTGTTGATGACTTCCCTAGGGCCTGGAGACAGGGGAAACAAGGTGTGATTAATTCCTTCCTACTTGGCCTCTGTGTGGGGGAGCATTCCCCTTAAAGAGCTGGAAGGACTGAAAGTATGGAGGAGACACAGAATAGCAAGGCCCGGTTTCCTTCCCTTTTGCTCCACTCCCCAGATCAATAGCCTATTGGCAGGTGAAACTTTTTTTAAAGGGATTCTCTGGTACTTTTATATACTTTTTAACCCGTAGTTCTGAACGTAGCCAAAAGTTGTCCCTGAAAACTACGTACTACGTCGCATATTTTTACGTTTTAGACATTTACTGGACACTCTTAACCAGATCGACCTACAGTTAGTGCATTCATCTTAAGCTTGCTAGGTTGGACAACCACATATCACTCAGGCTCCCGAGTGGCGCAGTGGTCTAAGGCTCTGCATCTCAGTGTAAGAGGTGTCACTATAGTACCTGGTTCAAATCCAGGCTATACTACATCCGGCCATGATTGGGTGGTGCACAATTGGCTGGAGTAGGCCGTCACTGTAAATAATAATTTGTTCTTAACTGACTTGCTTGGTTAAATAACTATGTTCTTCCTCAATAAAGTAGCTATCAGCAAAGCCAGAACTAGTAAGGGAGGAAAACAAGTCAAGTGTGATGGTTAGTTCATGAAGGGAGAGTTAGGGGGGTGCTGTGAGATTATTAAAAATAGTCTTGGTTAGAGTTTCAGATGTTTTCAGAAGATGGGCAGGGACTAATCAAGATGGGCTGTCCTTGCCTCAGGGGGAAGCTGTTTGGGATGCCAGGATAAAGAAGAGCTTGGACTGGGCAGGGCGGAATTGGAGGGCTAAGAGACCAGAGGTGGCAGAATGGAGTGCTTGGGTTGGGTTTATAGGGTTTGAGCATAGCCTGAAGGTAGGGAGTGGCAGTTCCGTAGGCAAGTACCATGGTCTTATACTGGATGTGTGCTTCGACTGGAAGCCAGTGGAGTGTGAGGAGGAGCGGGGTGATATGGAAGAATTTGAGAAGGTTTACAAATGCCTGAACACTTCCTGTGTGAGGTAGGGCCGTACTCTACGGATGTTGTAGAGCATGAACCACTGCTTTGATGTTTGCAGAGAACGACAGGGTGTTGTCCAGGGTCATGCCAAGGTTATTTGCACTCTGGGAGGGGGACAGTGTGGAGTTGTCAACCGTGATGGAGAGGTCTTTGAGTGGGAGGGCCTTCCCTGGGAGGAAGAGCAGCACCAGCATCTTGCCAAGGTTGAGTTTGAGATGGTGTGCTGACATCAAAGCTGAGATATTTGCCAGGCATGCAGAGATGCGTGTCGCCACCTTGGTGTCAGAAGCAGGGAAGGTGAAAAGTAGTTCAGCGTCATCCGCATAGCAATGATAGGAGAGACAATGTGAGGATATGACGAAGCCGGGTGACTTGGTGTATGGAGAGAAGAGGAGAGGGCCTAGAACCGAGCCCTGGGGGACACCAGTCGTGAGAGTACGTGGTGCAGACACTGATCCTCTCCGTGACACCTGGTAGGAGCGGCCTGCCAGGTAGGATGCAGAAACCTGGAGAGTGGTTGCAGTGAGATTAGTAGGCAAACAGCCTCTAATAAAGATGAGCATATTGAGTGGGAGGGGACTGGGAAAAGATGAGGTCAGAAGAGGCAAGCACAGGAAAGAGAGAGTTGGAAATAAATGAATTGAAGGCAGATATCGGAAGGTTGAAGCCCCAAGTATGAAGAGTGGTGCGCTATCGTCAGGAAATTAGCTTATCAAGGTGTCAAGCTCATTGAGGAACTCTATAAGGGCACCTGGTGGGCAATAGTTGACAACAATGTTAAGCTTGAGTGGATAAGTGACAGTGACAGCATTGAATTCAAATGAGGAGATGGACGGGTGAGAGAGGAAGAAAAGAGAAAATCTCCACTTAGGAGAAATTAGTAGCCAGGTGCCACTACCGTGGCGACCAGATGCTCTTGGACTATTAGAGAAAACTTATTCAGATGAAGAAAGAGCAGCTGGATCAGCACTGTTCTCTGGGGTGATCCATGTCTCTGTCAGGGCCAAAAGGTCAAGGGACTAAAGGGCATTATAGGCTGAAATGAACTTGGCGTTCAAACGCTGCCTGAGACCAAGAATTGCACATGGGTTGGGCATGCAGGGTACACTAAATTAGAAGGGTTGCAGCCAAGGGGTTGGGAGTGTCTGTAAAGCCGACATGGAGAGGAGCGAACTGGCATAGAAAACATACACAAAAACTCAGCAAAAAAAGAAACGTCCCTTTTTCAGGACCCTGTCTTTCAAAGATAATTCGTAAAAATCTAAATAACTTCACAGATCCTCATTGTAAAGGGTTAAAACACTGTTTCCCATGCTTGTTCAATGAACCATAAACAATTAATGAACAAGCACCTTTGGAACGGTCGTTAAGACACTAACAGCTTACAGACGGTAGGCAATTAAGGTCACAGCTATGAAAACTTAGGACACTAAAGAGGCCTTTCTACTGACTCTGAAAAACACTAAAAGAAAGATGCCCAGGGTCCCTGCTCATCTGCGTGAACGTGCCTTAGGCATGCTGCAAGGAAGCACGAGGATTGCAGATGTGGCCAGGGCAATAAATTGCAATGTCCGTACTGTGAGATAACTTAGATAGCGCTACAGGGAGACAGGATGGACAGCTGATCATCCTCGCAGTGGCAGACCATGTGTAACAACACCTGCACAGGATCGGTACATCCAAACATCACAGCTGCAGGACAGGTACAGGATGGCAACAACAACTGCCCGAGTTACACCAGGAACAAATAATCCCTCCATCCATGCTCAGACTGTCCCAATAGACTGAGAGAGCCCGGACTGGCAACAACGTCGCCTATGGGCACAAACCCACTGTCGCTGGACCAGAATGGACTGGCAAAAGGTGCTCTTCACTGACGAGTCACGGTTTTGTCTCACCAGGGGTGATGGTCGGATTCGCGTTTATTGTCGAAGGAATGAGCGTTACACCGAGGCCTGTACTCTGGAGCGGGATCGATTTGGTGGTATTGGGTCCGTCATGGACTACGGCGGTGTGTCACAGCATCATTGGACTGAGCTTGTTGTCATTGCAGGCAATCTCAACGCTGTGCATTACAGGGAAGACATCCTCCTCCGTCATGTGGTACCCTTCCTGCGGGCTCATCCTGACATGACCCTCCAGCATGACAATGCCACCAGCCATACTGTTCATTCTGTGCGTGATTTTCTGCAAGACAGGAATGTCAGTGTTCTGCCATGGCCAGCGATGAGTCCGGATCTCAATCCCATTGTGTACGTCTGGGACCTGTTGGATTGGAGGGTGAGGGCTTGGGCCATTCCTCCCAGAAATGTCTGGGAACTTGCAGGTGCCTTGGTGGAAACTGGGGTAACATCTCACAGCAAGAACTGGCAAATCTGGTGCAGTTCATGAGGAGGATATGCACTGTAGTACTTAACGCAGCTGGTGGCCACACCAGAGACTGACTGCTACTTTTGTTTAGGGACACATTATTCAATTTCTGTTAGTCACATCTCTGTGGAACTTGTTCAGTTTATGTCTCAGTTGTTGGATCTTGTTGTGTTCATATAAATATTTACACATGTTAAGTTTGCTGAAAATGAAAGTAGTTGACAGTGAGAGGACATTTCTTTTTTTTGCTGAGTTTAGTTGCCAAAGCTACAAAAGAACAAAAAGGATCATCTGAAATGAACTAGATACGATATTCAAGTGAGAGAGTGGCACTTCCTCTCTTTTTTTCCTCAAATAACTCGTCAGAACCGTCTTTGTTTCGGCGACGAGACCGCTGCTGACACGAGACACGACTGCCGCTTACAGCTGCCGCTGAGTAAACAGGGTAGACTGAAGTACTAACACTAATTGCTAATTGCCTTGCCAAGGTGAAGAATACACCTCCCGGTACTATTTACCGATTGCCTAGAGGAGGAGAAACCACTCCCTCTCCAATACAGCACTGATTGCTAAGCTTCCAGGAAAAAAACCAGTTGCATTCAAAAAGGGATTTTGAGACTAATTAAGGTAAGACAGTAATTCTGCTCATTATGCATGCATGCACTACATTAACACATCCAACACAAAGCGGGAGGTTTAAGAAAATACTTAGTAGTCGCCAAAGTTCCGGAGAATGTCTTTAAGAGGGCCTAACTGTCCTATGAGAAGGAGCAGGTTGGGGTACAGAGGCCCGGCCCATGTATGCCTCCTAGCCTCTAGAGCAACTCTTAGCCTACGAGGTTCGGAGCCTGCTGGTTTTATGTTCTACCTGATAATGAATTGCACCCACCTGGTGTCCCAAGTCTAAAGCAGTCCCTAGTTATAGGGGGGGGAATGAAGAAACGCAGTGGAACTAGCTTTGTGGTCCAGAGCTGAGTTTGAGGGTTCTAGAGGATCAATGGGACTTGAGGCCATTGATCTGTGTGTTTTCACCCAGCTTATCCTTTAGCCCGGATCGATCATCACTAATAAAGAGTGGATTCGCTATAAGCATGTCAGCGGTCTGTACAATGAGATCCAGGCCCTGGGGTGACTAACCCTAGAATCTGGTACACCAATGTGACTTGACTAAGGGATAAAAGAGACAGAAAAGGCAAAGAACTCCCCACTGGTCAACACGAGACCATTGTGCTGTTGGCCCTTCAGTTTGCTCCACACTGAACCAATAGCTCAGGAGAAAGTGGGTTCTTATACCACTAATGGTCAGGCCATGGTATAGTTGAGTTGCAAAAATGAATTGGAAATACAGTCAAGACGTTGACAAGGTTATAAATAATTATTTTTAATTGAAATAATCATTGTGTCCTTCAAACTTTGCTTTTGTCAAAGAGTCCTACATTTGCAGAAATTACAGCCTTGCAGACCTTTGGCATTCTAGTTGTCCATTTGTTGAGGTAATCTGAAGAGATTTTACCCCATGCTTCCTGAAGCACCTCCCACAAGTTGGATTGGCTTGATGGGCACTTCTTATGTACCATACGAACAAGCTGCTCCCACAACAGCTCAATAGGGTTGAGATCCGGGGACTGTGCTGGTCACTCCATTATAGACAGAAACCCAGCTGACTGCTTCTTCCCTATATAGTTATTGCATAGTTTGGAGCTGTGCTTTGGGTCATTGTCCTGTTGTAGGAGGAAATTGGCTCCAATTAAGCGCCGTCCAAAATGGAGTGATAGCCTTCCTTCTTCAAGATCCCTTTTACCCTGCACAAATCTCCCACTTTACCACCACCAAAGCACCCCCAGGCCATCACATTGCCTCCACCATGCTTCACAGATGGCGTCGAGCACTCCTCCAGCATCTTTTAATTTTTTCTATATCTCACAAATGTTCTTCTTTGTGATCCGTACACCTCAAACTTATATTCGTCTGTCCATAGCACCTTTTTCCAATCTTCCTTTGTCCAGTGTCTGTGTTCTTTTGCCCATCTTTTCTTTTTATTGGCCAGTCTGAGATATGTCTTTTTCTTTGCAACTCAGAGTCGCCTCTTCACTGTTGACGTTGAGACTAGTATTTTGTGGGTGCTATTTAATGCAACTGCCAGTTGAGGACTTATGAGGCGTCTGTTTCGCAAAGTAGACACTGTAATGTACTTGTCCTCTTGCTCAGTTGTGCACCGGGGCCTCCCACTCCTCTTTCTATTCTGGTTAGAGACAGTTTGTGCTGTTCTGTGAAGGGAGTAGTACACAGCATTGTACGAGATCTTCAGTTTCTTGACAATTTCTCGCATGGAATAGCTTTCATTTCTAAGAACAAGAATAGACTGCCGAGTTTCATAAGAACGTTCTTTGTTTCTGGCCATTTTGAGCCTGTAATCAAACCCACAAATGCTGATGCTCCAGATACTCAACTAGTCTAAAGAAGGTCAGTTGTATTGCTTCTTTAATCAGGACAACAGTTTTCAGCTGTGCTAACATAATTGCAAAATGGTTTTCTAATGATCAATTAGTCTTTTAAAATGATAAACTTGGATTAGCTAACACAACGTGCCATTGGAACACAGGAGTGATGATTGCTGATAATGGGCCTCTGTACGCCTCTGTAGATACTCCATTAAAGATCAGCTGTTTCCAGCTACAATAGTCATTTACAACATTAACAATGTCTACACTGTATTTCTGATAATTTTGATGTTATTGTAATGGTCAAAATATGTGCTTTTCTTTCAAAAACAAAGACATTTCTAAGTGACCCTAAACTTTTGAACAGTAGTGTATATATTTGAAATGCTCTGTACTTTAGCCTTTAAGATATCTCCACTAGTGTGGAAGGAAATACTTTGAAGTGCTATTTAAGTCATTTTCTAGGTTATCTGTACTTTACTTTTCTATTCATATTTTTGACAACTTTTACTCCACTACATTCCTGATGAAAACATCTACTTTTTACTCCCATACATTTTCCCTGACACCCTAAAGGACTCGTCACATTTTGAATGCTCAGGCAGGGCAGCAATATCGTCCAATTCACTCAACTATCAATATAATGTGTTGTCATCCCTACTGCCTCTGATCTGGCAGACTCAACAAACACAAATACTTTCTTTGTAAATGATGTCTGAGTGTTGGAGTGTGCCCTTGGCTGTCTGTAAAAAAAAAACAAGAAAATGGTGTAGTCTGGTTTGCTTAATATAAGACATTTGTGGTATAGCATTTACTTTTAACTCTACCACTGTACTTAAGTACATTTAAAACCAGATACCTTTAGACTTTGACTCAAGTAGTGCTTTAATGGGTGACCTTTCACTTTTACTTGAGTCATTTTCTATTAAAGTATCTGAACTTTTACTCAAGTATGACAATTGAGTATTTTTCCCACCAATGGGGTACCTGTGACATCATTCTCCCTCCAGTCCATAGGCTCCCCTGTAAGGATGTAGTCATGGTGAAGGTGTATATTTGAAACCCTCTCCACATGTCAGCTCTCTGTGTGATGGATACGTTGCAACGACTCGCAATTAGTGGTTATGAATGGCAGCTGCGTTCATCTTTCTCTCCTTGGGCCCCGTGGGCCAGGTGCTTTAGGATCACGTTGGGTACCGTTTGAAAGGAAGGAGAAATCAGGACTGCTGTGAGTCAGCAGAAATATTCTATGTATAGGTGTGTGACTCATTCATCGTTTATTCAATGGCTGTTTATATTGGTATAATTCATATTATTATGGGAAATGTGCTGATTTGAATACATCATCAGAGTATCAATTAAGACTGGTGTCCCATTGGGAATAATGAATCAGTCCCCAGCATGTCTCCCTGTTACTGTCTGACTGGATCAGACTAGTGGGAGTCAAAAGCTCTAGACAAGGGGGAGTGAGTGAGCTTCCTGGTCAATCGAACATCAAATATAGTCCATTAAAGGCTTGCTAAACAAACCCATATTTAGCTGATACATTGTTGCATGGCAGATGACAGCAATAGGTCCTCACTCCTACATTCAGGGACAATTTTTATCTCTGACTGAGTTGTGTCTTCATGGCTACCGGTCATTGACTGACAGAGCTGCTGCACAGCACAGGAACCCTGTGGAGCGCTGGCTGTTTGCTTCTGTAAGGAGAGTGCACTTGCATGTCCCCCAATGATCAACTGAACAAAGATCAACAGAGGAAGGAGGAAACACCCGGTCACACCACATCCAGATATGAGCAGAGAGATACAGATCACCTGGGAACTGCCACAGGGACAGGATGTCTTCAACCTTTCCTTTGATTGGGAGATGGACAGACAGACGGACAGACAGACAGACAGACAGACAGACAGACAGACAGACAGACAGACAGACAGACAGACAGACAGACAGACAGACAGACAGACAGACAGACAGAACAGAACAGAGACAGATAGGCAGACCAGACCAGACCAGACCAGACCAGACCAGAACAGAACAGAACAGAGACAGACAGACAGTCCAGACGAACAGAGACAGATAGACAGAACAGACAGACAGACAGATCAGAACAGAACAGACAGACAGACAGACAGAACAGAACAGAGACAAATAGATAAAACTGGACAGACACAACAGAGACACAACAGAGACAGACAGAACAGAGACACAGACAGACAGAACACAGACAGACAGAACAGGACACAGACAGACAGAACAGGACAGAACAGAACACAGACAGACAGACAGAACAGAGACACAGACAGAACACAGACAGACAGACAGACAGAACAGAGACACAGACAGAACACAGACAGACAGAACAGGACAGAACAGAGACACAGACAGAACACAGACAGACAGAACAGGACAGAACAGAGACAGACAGAACAGAGACACAGACAGACAGAACAGAGACACAGACAGACAGACAGAACAGGGCAGAACGACAGACAGACAGAACAGAGACAGATAGACAGAACAGACAGACACAACAGAGACACAACAGAGATAGACAGAACAGAGACACAGACCGACAGACAGACAGAACAGAACACAGACAGACAGACATGTCTTCAACCTTTCCTTTGATTGGGAGATGGACAGACAGACAGAAAAGAACAGAACAGAGACAGACAGGTAGGCAGGCAGGCAGGCAGGCAGACAGACAGACACAGAGACACAACAGAGATAGACAGAACAGAGACACAGACTGACAGAACAGAGACACAGACCGACAGACAGAACAGAACACAGACAGACATGTCTTCAACCTTTCCTTTGATTGGGAGATGGACAGACAGAACAGAACAGAACAGAGACAGACAGGTAGGCAGGCAGGCAGACAGACAGACAGACAGACAGACAGACAGACAGACAGACAGACAGACAGACAGACAGAGACAGATAGACAGACACAACAGAGACACAACAGAGACACAACAGAGACAGACAGAACAGAGACACAGACAGACAGAACACAGACCGACAGACAGACAGACAGAACAGGACAGAACAGAACACAGACAGACAGACAGACAGACATGTCTTCAACCTTTCCTTTGATTGGGAGATGGACAGACAGACAGAACAGAACAGAGACAGACAGGTAGGCAGGCAGGCAGGCAGGCAGGCAGGCAGGCAGGCAGGCAGGCAGGCAGGCAGGCAGACAGAACAGAGACAGACAGACAGAACAGAGACACAGACAGACAGAACAGAGACACAGACAGACAGACAGAACAGGGCAGAACGACAGACAGACAGAACAGAGACAGATAGACAGAACAGACAGACACAACAGAGACACAACAGAGACAGACAGAACAGAGACACAGACAGACAGAACACAGACAGACAGACAGAACAGGACAGAACACAGACAGACAGACAGACATGTCTTCAACCTTTCCTTTGATTGGGAGATGGACAGACAGACAGAACAGAACAGAGACAGAGACAGAGACAGACAGGTAGGCAGGCAGGCAGGCAGGCAGGCAGGCAGGCAGGCAGGCAGGCAGGCAGGCAGGCAGGCAGGCAGGCAGACAGACAGACAGAACAGAGACAGATAGACGGAACAGACAGACACAACAGAGACACAACAGAGACAGACAGAACAGAATACAGACAGACAGACATGTCTTCAACCTTTCCTTTGATTGGGAGATGGACAGACAGACAGAACAGAACAGAGACAGAGACAGAGACAGACAGGTAGGCAGGCAGGCAGGCAGGCAGGCAGGCAGGCAGGCAGGCAGGCAGGCAGGCAGGCAGGCAGGCAGGCAGGCAGGCAGGCAGACAGACAGACAGAACAGAGACAGATAGACGGAACAGACAGACACAACAGAGACACAACAGAGACAGACAGAACAGAGCAGAATACAGACAGACAGACAGACATGTCTTCAACCTTTCCTTTGATTGGGAGATGGACAGACAGACGGACAGACGGACAGACAGAACAGAACAGAACAGAGACAGACAGGTAGGCAGGCAGACAGAACAGAACAGAGACAGACAGGTAGGCAGACAGACAGACAGAGACAGATAGACAGAGAACAGAGACAGATAGAAAGAACAGACAGACAGAACAGAGACAGACAGACAGACAGACAGACAGACAGACAGACAGACAGACAGACAGACAGACAGACAGAGACAGATAGACAGAGAACAGAGACAGATAGAAAGAACAGACAGACAGAACAGAGACAGACAGACAGACAGACAGACAGACAGACAGACAGACAGACAGACAGACAGACAGACAGACAGACAGAGACAGATAGACAGAACAGACAGACACAACAGAGACACAACAGAGACACAACAGAGACAGACAGAACAGAGACACAGACAGACAGAACACAGACCGACAGACAGACAGACAGAACAGGACAGAACAGAACACAGACAGACAGACAGACAGACAGACATGTCTTCAACCTTTCCTTTGATTGGGAGATGGACAGACAGACAGAACAGAACAGAGACAGACAGGTAGGCAGGCAGGCAGGCAGGCAGGCAGGCAGGCAGGCAGGCAGGCAGGCAGGCAGGCAGGCAGGCAGACAGAACAGAGACAGACAGACAGAACAGAGACACAGACAGACAGAACAGAGACACAGACAGACAGACAGAACAGGGCAGAACGACAGACAGACAGAACAGAGACAGATAGACAGAACAGACAGACACAACAGAGACACAACAGAGATAGACAGAACAGAGACACAGACAGACAGAACACAGACAGACAGACAGAACAGGACAGAACACAGACAGACAGACAGACATGTCTTCAACCTTTCCTTTGATTGGGAGATGGACAGACAGACAGAACAGAACAGAGACAGAGACAGAGACAGACAGGTAGGCAGGCAGGCAGGCAGGCAGGCAGGCAGGCAGGCAGACAGACAGACAGACAGAACAGAGACAGATAGACGGAACAGACAGACACAACAGAGACACAACAGAGACAGACAGAACAGAATACAGACAGACAGACATGTCTTCAACCTTTCCTTTGATTGGGAGATGGACAGACAGACAGAACAGAACAGAGACAGAGACAGAGACAGAGACAGACAGGTAGGCAGGCAGGCAGGCAGGCAGGCAGGCAGACAGACAGACAGAACAGAGACAGATAGACGGAACAGACAGACACAACAGAGACACAACAGAGACAGACAGAACAGAGCAGAATACAGACAGACAGACAGACATGTCTTCAACCTTTCCTTTGATTGGGAGATGGACAGACAGACGGACAGACGGACAGACAGAACAGAACAGAACAGAGACAGACAGGTAGGCAGGCAGACAGAACAGAACAGAGACAGACAGGTAGGCAGACAGACAGACAGAGACAGATAGACAGAGAACAGAGACAGATAGAAAGAACAGACAGACAGAACAGAGACAGACAGACAGACAGACAGACAGACAGACAGACAGACAGACAGACAGACAGACAGACAGACAGAGACAGATAGACAGAGAACAGAGACAGATAGAAAGAACAGACAGACAGAACAGAGACAGACAGACAGACAGACAGACAGACAGAACAGAACAGAGACAGACAGACAGACAGAACAGAGACAGATAGACAGAACAGAGACAGACAGACAGACAGACAGACAGAACAGAGACAGACAGACAGACAGAACAGAGACAGATAGACAGAACAGAGACAGACAGACAGACAGACAGACAGACAGACAGACAGACAGACAGACAGACAGAACAGAGACAGATAGACAGAACAGAGACAGACAGACAGACAGACAGACAGACAGACAGACAGACAGACAGACAGACAGACAGACAGACAGACAGACAGACAGACAGACAGAACAGAGACAGACAGACAGACAGAACAGAGACAGATAGACAGAACAGAGACAGACAGACAGACAGACAGACAGAACAGAGACAGATAGACAGACAGACAGACAGAACAGAGACAGACAGACAGACAGACAGACAGAACAGAGACAGACAGGTAGGCAGACAGACAGACAGAGACAGATAGACAGAGAACAGAGACAGATAGAAAGAACAGACAGACAGAACAGAACAGAGACAGACAGACAGACAGAACATAGACAGACAGACAGACAGAACAGAGACAGATAGACAGAACAGAGACAGACAGAACAGAGACATATAGACAGAACAGAGACAGAGACAGAACAGACAGACAACCTCTCTCCATGGTAAGCACGGGGAGTTGGCTCAGGTCTCCTACCTGACTTAGCCACTTAGCCGTGCTAACTCCTCACATCGCTGGCGATATTCCGGCGATATTCCCCTGCCCAGGGTCCCTTACCGTCCAAAATCTCCTCTGTCCAGAACCCTCTGCTCCTGGTTACCACGCTGCTTGGTCCGGTTGTGGTGGGTAGTTCTGTAACGATTTTCTTCTTCCTCTGACGAGGAGTATGAAATATCGTCCCAATGCGCAGCGTGGTAAGTGTCCATAATATATTTATTAAACTGAACACAGAATACAAAAAAAACAAGAGAAATAAATGAAAACCAAAACACTTCTGTATGGAAAACGCAGACACAGAAAACAACTACCCACAACTCAAGGGCGAAACCAGGCTGCCTAAGTATGGTTCTCAATCAGAGACAACGATTGACAGCTGCCTCTGATTGGGAACCATACCAGGCCAAACACATAGAAATACAAACATAGAACAAACATACAATACCCACCCACATCACACCCTGACCAAACTAAAAATAGAAACATACAAAGCAATCTACGGTCAGGGCGTGACAAGAAGTTTACATAAGCTCAATTCGTATTTTAAGCATTGCCTTTAAATTGTTTAACTTGTGTCAAATGTTTCGGGTAGCCTTCCACAAGCTTCCCACAATAAGTTGGGTGAATTTTGTCCCATTCCACCTGACAGAGCTGGTGTAACTGAGTCAGGCTTGTAGGCCTCCTTGCTCGCACACGCTTTTTCAGTTCTGCCCATTAATTATCTATAGGATTGAGGTCAGGGCTTTGTGATGGCCACTCCAATACCTTGACTTTGTTGTCCTTAAGCCATTTTGCCGCAACTTTGGAAGTATGCTTGGGGTCATTGTCCATTTGGAAGACCCATTTGCGACCAAGATTTAACTTCCTGACTGATGTCTTGAGATGTTGCTTTAATATTTCCACATACTTTTCCGTCCTCGTGATGCCATCTATTTTGTGAAGTGCACCTGTCCCTCCTGCAGCAAAGCACCCCCACAACATGATGCTGCCACCCCCGTGCTTCACGGCTGGGATAGTGTTCTTCGGCTTGCAAGCCTCCCACTTTTTCCTCCAAACATATTGATGGTCATTATGGTCAAACAGTTCTGTTTTTGTTTCATCAGACCAGAGGACATTTCTTCAAAATGTATGACCTTTTTCCCCATGTGCAGTTGCAAACCGTAGTCTGGCTTTTTTATGGTGGTTTTGGAGCAGTGGCTTCTTCCTTTCTGAGCGGCCTTTCAGGTTGTGTCGATATAGGGCTCATTTTAATGTGGATACAAATACTTTTGTACCTGTTTCCTCCAGCATCTTCACAAGGTCCTTTGCTGTCGTTCTGGGATTGATTTGCACTTTTCGCACCAAAGTACGTTCATCTCTAGGAGACAGAATGCTTGGTTGTGTGGTGCCATGGTGTTTATACTTGAACCAGACTTCTGGAGGCCTACAATTTCTTTTCTGAGGTCTTGGCTGATTTCTTTTGATTTTCCCATGATGTCAAGCAAAGAGGCACTGAGTTTGAAGGTAGGCCTTGAAATACATCCACAGGTACACCTCCAATTGACTCAAATGATGTCAATTAGCCTAACAGAAGCTTCGAAAGCCATGACATCATTTTCTGGAATTTTCCAAGCTGTTTAAAGGCACAGTCAATTGATTGTATGTAAACTTCTGACACACTGGAATTGTGATACAGTGAATAATAAGTGAAATAATCTGTCTGTTAACAATTGTTGGAGAAAATGTGTCATGCACAAAGTAGATGTCCTAACCGACTTGCCAAAACTATAGTGTGTTAACAAGTCATTTGTGGAGTGGTTGAAAAACAAGTTTTAACAGCACAAAAACATCCTATGGCATACTTCATTAGCATCAAATAGCCCCTGCGATATGCAACTTTTCAGGGAAGTTCGGAACCAATATACACAGGCAGTTAGGAAAGCAAAGGCTAGCTTTTTCAACAGAAACGTGCATCCTGTAGCACAAACTCCAAAAAGTTCTGGGCCACTGTAAAGTCCATGGAGAATAAGAGCACCTCCTCCCAGCTGCCCAGCTGTCCACTGCACTGAGGGTAGGAAACACTGTCACCACTGATAAATCTACGATAATTGAGAATTTCAATAAGCATTTTTCTATGGCTGGCCATGCTTTCCACCTGGCTACCCCTACCCCGGTCAACAGCCCCGACCATTTCGAATCCCACCGTACCTTCTCCGCTATGCAATCTGGTTTCCGAGCTGGCCATGGGTGCACCTCAGCCACGCTCAAGGTCCTAAACGATATCATAACCGATAAGAGACAATACTGTGCAGCTGTATTCATCAACCTGGCAAAGGCTTTCGACTCTGTCAAACACCATATTCTTATCGGAAGACTCAACGGCCTTGGTTTCTCAAATGACTGCCTCACCTGGTTCACCAACTACTTCTCAGACAGAGTTCAGTGTGTCAAATCAGAGGGCCTGTTGTCCCGACCTCTGGCAGTCTCTATGGGGGATCCACAGGGTTCAGTTCTCGGGCCGACTCTTTTCTCTGTATACATCAATGATGTTGCTCTTGCTGCTGGTGATTCTCTGATCCATCTCTATGCAGATGACACCATTCTGTATACTTCTGGCCCTTCTTTGGACACTGTGTTAACTAACCTCCAGACGTGCTTCAATGTCAAACAACTCTCCTTCCGTGGCCTCCAACTGCTCTTAAATGCAAGTCAAACTAAATGCATGCTCTTCAACCGATCGCTGCCCGCACCTCCCCGCCCATCCAGCATCACTACTCAGGACGGTTCTGACTTAGAATATGTGGACAACTACAAATACCTAGGTGTCTGGTTGGATTGTAAACTCTCCTTCCAGACACATCTCCAATCCAAAATTAAATCTAGAATCAGCTTCCTATTTCGCAACAAACATCCTTCACTCATGCTGCAAAACATACCCTAGTAAATCTGACTATCCTACCAATCCTTGACTTCGACGATGTCATTTACAAAATAGCCTCCAACACTATACTCAGCAAATTTGATGCAGTCTAACACAGTGCCATCCGTTTTTTCACCAAAGCCCCATATACTACCCACCACTGCGACCTGTATGTTCTCGTTGGCTGGCCCTCACTTCATATTCGTCGCCAAACCCACTGGCTACAGGTCATCTATATGTCTTTGCTAGGTAACACCCCGCCTTATCTCAGCTCACTGGTCAGGATAGCAGCACCCAGACCTAGCACGCGCTCCAGCAGGTATATTTCACTGGTCACCCCCAAAGCCAATTCCTCCTTTGGCTGCCTTTCCTTCCAGTTCTCTGCTGCCAATGACTGGAACGAATTGCAAAAATCACTGAAGCTGGAAACTCATATCTCCCTCTCTAACTTTAAGCACCAGTTGTCAGAGCAGCTCACAGATCACTGCACCTGTACATAGCCCATCTGTAAATAGCCCATCCAACTACCTCTTCCCCATACTGTTATTTATTTTTTCTCCTTTGCACCCCAGTATCCCAACTTGCACATTCATCTTCTGTACATCTATCACTCCAGTGTTTAATTGCTAAATTGTAATTATTTCGCCACTATGGTCTATTTCTTGCCTTACCTCCCTTATCCTACCCCATTTGCACAGACTGTATTTAGACTTTTCTATTGTGTTATTGACTGTATGTTTGTTTATTCCATGTGTAACTCTGTGTTGTTGTTTGTGTCGCACTGCTTTGCTTTATCTTGGCCAGGTCGCAGTTGTAAATGAGAACGTGTTCTCAACTAGCCTACCTGGTTAAATAAAGGTGAAAAAAAAAACGTCAACTGTAGATAGAACAGACAGACAGGCAGACAGATCAACAGGTTGACAGACAGACAGACAGACAGACAGACAGACAGACAGACAGACAGACAGACAGACAGACAGACAGACAGACAGACAGACAGACAGACAGACAGAGCTGGCCTGGTAATAGGATGTGGAGCACCTGGATATGTCTGTTTCTATGGCCTTGTATTTTTACTGGGTCAGTAATCATGCAGCAGTATAATGTTGTGTTAAATATGTTAGGACACAAGGGAACACTGCAGTAACAGTGCTTTAGAGTTTGAGAACCAGGGAATAAATACTTGGGGTTGTTGAGGGTGCTTGTACAGTCTCCAATGACTCCTGTCCTTCACCACAACTATTACTAAAGACTTTGACTCCAACAAAGACAAGAACATTTCTCAAGTTAATGTATTACCCGTCTAGAGCCATGCCTGTTATTACCAACATAAAGCCTTGGTTCCTTTGTGCTCATAATCCTGCATGGGGAACAGGACAGAGAGCCTGACGCGCGCCCCCGTCTGTCGTGTTGGAATATTGGCGCGAATGTGTCGTCTTGTGTTCACGCCGTCGGTTTGTTACATTGGAGAGCGAGTGAGCGGAGCAAATGTGCAAGGCAGGGAGAGGGAGGAGTGCGCAAATAGCCACAGCAGCAGCAGCGGTGGCAGCAGCGTCAATGCATCTGTGAGTCTTCGAATCCGCTGTCTTGACCTGCCAATCCTCTGTACGTTTCCGATTGAGATTTCACAGCGCGAGTTCTCGCTATCAACCGACACACTTTCCGGAGCTCAGCGTTTATTCTTAGTTCGGCTGTAAGAGATTATTCTCACTGCCCCATTCTATTTATCCCAGTTTCTTGAATATTTTATGGAAAATGGCGATCTGCGCTCAGTCCTACGGTATTTTATGTATGTTCTCAATCCAAACTGTCCTCATCATTAGCGTCTCTTCGCCGGCAACGGGGAGCCTCCGCTTCCCCCAGCACTACACGTAAGTAGCCTACATTTAGGGAGATGGAAACGGGGTTACTGCTGAGATCTCAGAACTGGGACAGTTTGCCCAAACCGTGCGGTTTACTAAAAGATGCGATAGTCGCGTGATGCTAACGGGCTCTCTGATGTTGAAACAGAAACGCAGTTTCCGTCTCTGAATCATGCGTGAGCTACGTTACAGATATATCCGCGTGCACGAATGTTATTGTAGCAATGACAATTTAGCCATAGTCTAATCTACTGCTTCTGCCCTTCCAAATACGGTAGATAATGGGATGTTGTTTGCATGGATAGGTGCATGGGTTACTACTGGCAAGGCACAGGTGCTCGCCATAATAGCATGGGAGTTCAATTATTGATTATGGCTTGATTAGATAACATTTCTGCTCAATACAAATCACCTAGTATTTTATTTTCTTCTGTGTTCATAACGGATAGTCAAACATGCTACAATGTTGACAAAAGCACTCAGAAGGTGCATAGGTGATGGCGGAGCTACTTCGATCTAACCAAGTCACAATGCTAATCCTTTAAAAAAACTAAATCAAAGTAGCCTAACTATCAAGCTGATAGTACTGATTTTATTGCCATGCTACCGTTAAAAAAAGAAGATTTAGTCATTTTAAAGCAGCAAAATTCCATGCCCCTCCGTAACGGAGGTAGCCTATAACCGGAGGGAAAGTGCCCGCGAGGATGTCCAAATCTTGCACTCCGGTTACGCCATGGCACTGCACGCGCATTTCACCAGGTGGGTGTGAAGGACAACGAACTCTTCGAGTTTTACGCATATATAGGCCTATATCTCTCTCCTCGACCCTAATAGCTTGAAAACGTACGACCTGAATATTACAAAAATAAGTGTAGGTATATGTCCTATTAATTAGAATGGGTTTGACAGTTAGACTAGTCATTCAATTGTGTAAATAAAACATTTCTTAATTGACAGTATTGTATTGTAGGCAGCAATAGGCTATGTCGGAACCAGATTAGGCACAACGATATACATAAGGAAATCTGGCCCCAGCCGCATAGGCCTATATCTTATTAATAAGTATTATAGGGCCCGTAATACCCAACGCTATTTGAAATGTTATTGTGACATTTATTGCATTAACCTATATATTGTTTTTTCATTTTGTGGTTCAATCAATGTGTAGCCTAAAACATGCTTGGAACTTTTTCTGCATCTCTTGTGTCAGTAAGGGTTGTCCGTTTCTGGAGCCTTACTGTTGCCTCAGCGATACCCCCCCCCCGCCCCGCCCACCCCCAAACAAGCAACAGGATTGTGTATCTGAGCTGATGCTCCGATTCCGACCCCTCCCCCCTCTCTCTCTCTAATTTGAGATCTGTTGAATACATCATTATTTGATATTAACATATATAATGTGTGCTATCTAATCACTGAATTGGATATCAATATCTTATATAGGCCTAATCATGTAGGGTATTAGAATTAGATACGGTTGAATTTGGGAACTTTCCTCCCCGGAAAGCATTTATTCTGCTCCTCTAATTCAGTACTCTATAATTCCACATATATTTCCTCCCCTTCCAATGCATCGTATGTAAAATAAGAAAACAATGCTTTGCGCTCTGGCTACACAATTACGCGCAGGAGGACGTCATTTTAATAGACCAATAAAAACATGTATAATTCACTAGCTCATGCTTTAGGCTACACCGCTCTTAGTTGGACATTAGTAGCCTATGACATATTAGGCTACTAACTGTGTATATGGGCAATTGTTATCTGGCGAGCCCTCCTTTTGGAGCTGCGAGCTGTATAGTGGACTGTTGCAGGATTTATGACGGCGATTCTCACAGAGACAACTGTGTGTCAAGATTTTCTCGAATAAGTGTTTTAGGCCATCCCGCCCAAATACATTGAAACATTTACTAATCATTATTGTCTTGTATGAATAGGCTAATAAGGCATGTGTAATAATATTTGTAAGACGCGACAGCCTAATTTCGGAACTCTACGCATAGGCTACATTTAATTTCTAGACCGAGTCGAACCATATTTACATTTTATAGGGCCGCTAGTTGTTTGGATAAGAAACCAAGTAATTTTTTTCGAGACTATTAAGACTGTCAAGGTCAATCACAATTCGCTGCAGTTCTTACACAGACGTGGCAGGTAACTGGGGGGGGGGGGGGGGGATGATGTAAACTGGAACTAAAGTAGTGCTAATGAACAGAGTCCTTGAGGTGAATATAATGAACAACACCGAAGAGAAATGTACAATGTGACATTGGATTAAGTCAATCCAGAGAAAAGTGTGACACCCCGATGGATGGGTGTTGTCGCTGTGTGTGTGTGTGTGTGTGTGTGTGTGTGTGTGTGTGTGCTGAACATCAGGTTATTGGCCAATTACAGTAGGCCTACTGTCCATTTGATGAAAAACAATAACATAATGTTGAAACAAACTCTTTATCATTGGAGGTCGACTGGACTTTACACAATCATCTCGGGGTAAATTATGGACACTTTATCTTGCAATATTGTGCATAAAATTATATGCAATTTCCACTAACACTTACTTTCATAAACGTATGAAAATAGTCCGAATATGGATGATTTTTCAATGTTTCACTTCCATAGGGTTGAGAATAAACTCGTTTCATTTTGGCCTGAGACAGTCTTGGATGGCAGACCCAATGAATGTCTCAAACTCGCTGAACGACATTTGATGGAATTGTACACCTACCTTTGGACCTATTCATGCACATATTATGTAACCTAATGAATTATCCTAGTCTCATACAAATAGTGATATTTTAAAATACACTTTTGGATTTAATACTAACAATACCGTAAGTTATTTTTAGTTGGCCACTACATTGATTTTGATTACTGCATTGTTGGGTTAAGAGCTGGCAAGAAAATCATTTCGCTGTACTTCTGCATGTGATATTAAAAAAGTTCAACTTTGAACTAAGACCCAAATGAAGGTCGACATTGGCTTAGCGTAAACATGAGATCAATCAGCCTTAGCCTGAGATTCAGTAGGTCAGTCCAGCAATATTTACCGTGTAAAATGATAGTTCACCCCCAATGTTGTGTTTGTGTGTGTGTGTTTTAACGCACTATGCATATCTATACAACTTGGTTGTGTCTGTCAATGTGCAAGTGTATGTGTGTGTGTGTGTGTGTACTTGCATTTGTGTATAGGTGACTGTACACGAGTGAAGTTGTGTAAGGAGTGTGTCTAGCTTGGGGACAAGAGGTATTGTCACTAGCTGTTAGCATCACTACATTCCGCTCCAGTGTGGTCTCACTTTAAGCCTGCGTTCACTTCATTGCCAGGTGACCTTTTCATAGTCGGCGAGCTTTCTCCAGCAAACCTGCCTCGTGCCATCATTTTAGAGGCAAGCCTCTTTTCCTCTCTTATTCTCTATACCCCCCTCATAAACACAGTCAAGACACATTATTCTATGTGGCTAACATTTGAACAAATGCTTTCTCTACACTCACAGATGCCTACATCTTATCTGATTCCTGTCAGGGGTCCTGGTCACAGATATGATGTACTGTTAACTATACTCAGTGGTTCCAGGTCTCTCTGTCACTTCTTGGCAGACTGGTATTGGTTCATAGATCTGTCTTTTCTTTCAAAATAATCTGACATTTAACGCTGACATTTATTTTTTTTGCGGTATTATTAAGAGACAAATGGTTGTGCTGGTGATGTGAGTGTCTGGTGTGTCTGGAAGGAACGGCTGCGTGGCTCAGAGTCGGCTGCTACCGTCTTGTCAAAACACAACCACAAAAACAAGGACAGAAGAAAGGGTACAGTTTCATGTTTGTAGAATTTTTTGGGGTTGACTTTACCTTAACATTTGTACATGACTTAGTTATTATTGCTATTATTATTATTATTACTATTCATTACTATTATTTTCCCACGTATGTTAGTATAATTATTTCTTATTTCTATCTGAGTGATGCCTGGGTGGGTAGGGACTCCACTCTTAAGTTGGTAACTCTTGCTGATCGAACAGCAGCTTGTGAACATCTTGATCCATTAAGTCATTTGCAGCCTTGGTGGGAGATATAAACTGATGAGCTCCAGGCGTTTGATCTCTTAATTCCAGACTTGGCTCCATCCACTGAGAGCGCCTCCTGCTTATTGTGCACTTCTGTCAGAAGTGAAGCTTTTTTATTACAGCCCTGCTGCTGATCGAGGCCCAGCCAAAAGAACACACGCTCACGCTCCGTCCAACCAGAACCCCAGGGATGAGTGGCGGCTGGACGGGATGTTGATGAATAAAACTGACATTAGGAGATTGAAAAAAAGACAGTGTGTCTATAGAAGGAAGGAGGGGAGTGAGTGACGGATGGAACGGAAAGACAGATAGATACAGGCAGACAGACAACACATACACACCGACCCCACACACAAACATACACACATCACATGCAGTTATATACATCACTTGAGGGAAGGAAAATGACTTTAACAAGGGAAGGGAACTGACTTTCTTAAGCCCTCCCCAACTCATAACGTTTGTGATACGCTTGTATGTTAAAGTTACATCTGTGTGTCTTTGTTCCCATCAGAATGATGCATTGGGCAGGCCGTATTGAGAAGGAGCTGGAGAAGACTCTGCAACTGGTCACTGGAGCCCAGCAGATGAAAGGGGTAAGTACTGGGAACTAAACATAATACCTGATCCCATGCACGACTGCAGTTAAACTGTCTGTCTTCTCTCTCTCTCTCTCCCTGTCTCTCTCTTCCCCTCTCTCTCTCTCTCTCTCTCTCTCTCTCTCTCTCTCTGAAGCTAGGCTTACTATCATATTGTTTGTGTGCCAAATGGAAGCGTAACACCAGCAGTGTGTCTATGTACTCTAGAGACTCCACGCATCTGGGCTCCTGCTTCTGTTCCTCTGTCATTGTGTGCGTGACACGAGAGCAGCAGATGGTTTGGCCGTGTTAGATTGACAGAGTTTCGTCATGTTTCTACACAGAGGCAGTGTGCATGTTCACTGGGCTTCCAGGTCTGGAAACGGGCCTGGATCTAATGCTTCATTATTGCTGAGTGGCTGACTGTGATGATTCAGCCAGCCACAATAGCGTCTACGGCTGCGGTGATGGTAATCGTTGCCATGGTGAGGGGGATGGCCGTGGTGTTAATATGGTAGTGTAATTGACGATAGCGAGTGTAGGCGACATTTGGTGACAGTTGCTAGTTGTGGTTAAAGGGTATAGGACAGTGTTTGGGCGGGCGGAGCAGTGATGATGGTTGTTGCCATGGCTGCGGTTAGCATGGGGATGTGTTGGTTGCTCTGACAATAGAATTATTTGCGTTGTCTTCCAGAATAACACAGCATCACTATTTGGACTGTCGCTATTTACTCACTGAAATACAGGCTTAGGCGTTCCTAGTTTGTGTCAATAGTTATTGAATAGGAATGTGTGTGGATTTGCATAAGCAAGTACAGCACGTCAATTAAAAGTGTATTCAATTGTGTTTGCACTGTCAGAAAGATTGACATTGAGCGAATGCTGTGGGAATAGTTAGTTCATCTAATAGTCTGTTCTGGTGTATACTAGTAAGTGGGTTGGGCTGAGTGTGTGTGAGTATGATGGTTGAAAGGTGCGTTTGTGAGTATGTTAGCATAGTGCGTTTGTGAGTATGTTAGCATAGTGCGTTTGTGAGTATGTTAGCATAATGCGTTTGTGAGTATGTTAGCATAGTGTGTTTGTGAGTATGTTAGAATAGTGTGTGAGTATGTTAGCATAGTGTGTTTGTGAGTATGTTAGCATAGTGCGTTTGTGAGTATGTTAGCATAGTGAGTATGTTAGCATAGTGCGTTTGTGAGTATGTTAGCATAGTGTGTTTGTGAGTATGTTAGCATAGTGCGTTTGTGAGTATGTTAGCATAGTGCGTTTGTGTAGGCTAGGTTGTCCTGAGTGTGTGTGTGTGTGTGGGTTAGCCTAAAGGCTCCACTCTGTCTATTGACATGCATGCATGTACAAGGGCGTGCATTTTTGTCCAGAATCGTCGTTGCGTTCCACCGAGAGAGGAAGTCCGCCTTGTGTAGTGTAAATCCACTAGGGCTTGGGGAGCCAGAGTAGCTTACCAAGCAAGAGGGTCCGAGGCACTCTGACTGTAGCTAGCGACGCCATTTGAACGTCCGGATGTGGTGTTATATGCCTTTTTTGTTTACAAATATAGCTAGCTAGCTACATGTCTGGCTAGTCTGGTGTTTTAAGCTGTACGGCACTACTTCATAGACACAGAAGCAGAAGCAAGCATGTCTCTCTATGAGTTGTGAATTCGAGAGCTTGAAGAGCAAGAGGTTGAACTGCTCTTACTACTCAGGAGGAGAAGAAGAAAAGAACGACTGAGAAAAGGGCAAGTTCGTCCACTGAACACGACAAGAGGGGACGACGGAGAAGATATGTCTCTTGTCCAACCTATGCGAAGCCTTGACGAGGAAATCCATTTTCACTACTTTCGGATGTCAGTTTGCCAGATTTGACGACTTGCTTCAGCCGCACATAAATCGCACGAGAGAACTCACAGCATTCGGTGCGAGTGGCAGCACACAGCAAAGTATCGCTGCTAGTTATAAGCTAGGAATCTCAACAGTTTGTGCCATCATCACGGAAGTGTGCCAGGCTATCTGGCATGTCCTGAAGGAGGATTTTGTGGCTTATTCCTCCATGGCAAAATGGGAAGAAATTGCCAGAGAGTTTGAGGATAGTTGGAATTGTCTGTGTTGTGCAGGAACTGTCAACGGAAAACATATTCGGATCTAGTTCCGGCAAACTCGGGGAGCAAGTACTACAACAAAAGGGCTTTTTCTCAATGGTCCTGATGGCAGTCTGCGATGCAAGGTACCTCTTCACCATGATCGACGTGGGCACATTTGGTCGGGAGGGAGATGCAGGAATCCCAACTCATTGCAGGCCAGCTGCCAGTAACAAGGCCAGAGTGCTTTCCGCGGACCCAAACACCGAGCCCATATGTCTTCGAGGGAGACGAGGGATTTCCTCTGAGGGTAAACCTGACATGACCAGATCCAGGTAAGATACGCTAAATAGATGTGACTATACCTATGATGTGAAAATGATACCAATATAGATGTTGTAATTATACTGAACAAAAAATATAGATGTAACCTGTAAAATGCTTTTAAAATTATTTACCACAAATTTGTTTACATCCCTGTTAGTGAGCATTTATCATTTGCCAAGATAATTCAACCACCTGACAGGTGTGGCATATCAAGAAGCTGATTAAACAGCATGATCATTACACAGGTGCACCTTGTGCTGGGGACAATCGAAGGCCTCTCGAAAATGTGCAGTTTTGTCACACAACACAATGCCACAGATGTCTCAAGGGAGCGTACAATTGGCATGCTGACTTCAGGAATGTCCACCAGAGCTGTTGCCAAATAATTGAATGTTAATTTAGCTAACATAAGCCTCCTCCAACGTAATTTTAGAGAATTTGGTAGTACGTCCAACCGGCCTCACAATTGCAGACCACGTGTAACCACGCCAGCCCATTATCTCCACATCCGGCTTCTTCACCTGGGGGATCGTCTGAAACCAGCCACCTGGACAGCTGATGAAACTGAGGAGTATTTCTATCTGTAATAAGCCCTTTTGTGGGGCCTGGCTCCCCAGTGGGTGGGCCTGGTTCCCCAGTGGGTGGGCCTGGCTCCCCAGTGGGTGGGCCTGGCTCCCCAGTGGGTGGGCCTGGCTCCCCAGTGGGTGGGCCTGGCTCCCCAGTGGGTGGGCCTGGCTCCCCAGTGGGTGGGCCTATGCCCTCCCAGGCCCACCCATGGCTGTGCCCCTGCCCAATTATGTGAGATCCATAGATTAGGGCCTAATGAATTTATTTAAATTGACTGATTTCCTTATATGAACTGTAACTCAGTAAAATCGTTGAAATTGTTGCGTTTATATTTTGTTCAGTATATATGCCTTACATAAAAGTCATTGGCATCCCAGTAAGAGGATGAGGGCCTATGTCCAAAGCATATGCTACACAGTTGTTACAATACACATTTGAAAGCCGTCATGTTCTTGTTCAATACTAATGGAAAATCCTTATTTCCTTTAAAGGTTCTTCTGACCTTGGTGACACCAAGAAGGTCGACAACTACCTCCACTCAAAAGCCAGAAGAATTTCAGAGGACTGCTTTGGGATCCGAGCTACAAGATGAAGGATCCTGGGACGGGCCCTTGAAGTTGTCCCGGAGAAAGCTGAGACCATTGTGAAGGCCTGTGTGGCCCTCCGCAAAGACCTTTGCACCACCGACACTTCAGACACTGACTACACAGAGTCATCAACACGGTACATCCACCCCACATTTGTTGACCACTCCACACCCACTGTGGAACCGGCGTCTAGGAGAGTGGAGACAGGTGGTACAAAGGACACCAGCTTCCTGGACCCAAGGAACATGTCGGCAGACAGGGCAACCAGAGTTGCTCTAGACGTGCGCAACAACCTCAAGGACTACTTCCTCACACCAGCTGGACAAGTGTCTTTTCAGAATGCTGCTATCGCGCCCTCCAATACAAGTTAACATGTTGTGTGGTTTGGAAAACGGGCGCACATACACTACATGACAAAAAGTATGTGAACACCTGCTTGTCAAAACAGGGACAGGGGAGATGATGAACCAACGGGAGATGATGAACCAAGGGGAGATGATGAACCAAGGGGAGATGATGAACCAAGGGGAGATGATGAACCAAGGGGCGGTGAACCACCTGTAGATGGGCCGTCGGGGCTCAGCTCTGTCTCTGGGCTGTCCAAAACACCACCCCCCTCCAACACCTACAAGCAGATGGCGAATACATTAGAATTCAAGCAAATCTGAAAACATCTCCACGGGCTCCTTTGAGTTAAAACACTTACTCAAATTAACTGATTTCATAAACATCTCAATCTAATTACTCCTTTTACTCCTTAGTGTCTGGATTGGCATTAACGCCTTGATCACACTCATTGAGCAAAATGGTGCAAAATGGTGCAAAATGGTACGCAGCATCATCTGGATATGTTTGCATACATGTATTCAGCACACAGAAAGCACTGCAACTGCCTCTGCAGCGCAATGCTGCAAGGCAAACGCAGCGTTTCATTGGAAACGAATGTACTTGTGGTGTCCTGAAATGCAATGACGCTGTCGGTGTGAACGAGGCGTAAGTAGTGTGTGCATTCGCGGTCGTGAGTTGGTGTGAAAGAACATTTATCACGGCCCCAAACAGGAGTCGTCACAGGGTGTGTTAAATGGCCCAGCGTGCCTAGAAAAGCCATTTTCTAAATGGATGCCTCTCTCTATACGTGTGTCTGATAGAAATCTTCCCAGGGCTATGCTGGCTGGTAACAAGATTGTCTCCCTTCGCGCTCCCTTCCTCTTCATGCGCAGTTTATTTTCAGAGTAAAAAAAATTAAATAAAAAGTCAGCAAATGATTATTTTGTTTGTCTTACGCTGAGCGAGTGAAGGGAGGAAGTTCAATTTAATGTGGTGTATTCTGTTCCTCTTGGTTGAGATTTTGATGCACGAGAGATTGTGGGTATTTAGCGAGAGAGAACGGGTAGAGGGGATGTGCTTGCTGAGAGAGAGAAGGAGCAGGGGAGATATTGGCGGTTTTGAAAGAAAAGGCGGAGGTTTAGAAAGACTGATGAATGAGAGAGAGGGTGGTTGTTGTTACAACAGGAGGGTGTTTGTGTGCGGGGATGGATGGACCATTTGACGGATGGTCCAGATGGAATTGGTAATGTATGATTTGGGAGTGAGAAGAGAGAGAGACAGAGAACATCCAATGAGGAAGGATGGATCTATCCTGTTTCTTTTCCTCATTATAATCCTCATTGCTGTGTTTGTGATCTGTTCTGAGAGAGGCTGCTGTGCTGTGGTGGACACTGGCATTCCTTTCACATCCTCAAAGCCTAGTCAGACCTGTTTGATAAGCATACAGTAGGATTACACCCACACACTGTCATCAGGGGCTGGAGTACAGTAACTCTAGAGTTTATTGGAAACGCACGCACACACACACACAGACACACACAGACACACACACACACACACACACACACACACACACACACACACACACACACACACACACACACACACACACACACACACACACACACACACACACACACACACACACACACACACACACACACAGAGGTATGGCCATTTGTTCACCCCCTCTTCTAGAGAGCCTCTTAAATGCTAAAGCATTGTAACATATGTTGGGCTCTTAATTCATTTCAATGAGAAGGGCCTAATCAGCGTGAATAATTCAGCCTCATACACTTGAAGGCTTCTTAACCCCAAGCACTGGCACGGTACCAATACTATACCACATACTGTACTGTGCCTCTCTACCGCCCTCCCTTTTCTTCTCCCCTCTCTCCATCCTTCATTCTTGACATACTGTCTCTCTACCTCTCTCTCCTCCTCTCTCCGTTCCTCTGTCCTCCTCCCTCCTCCTCTCTTCCCCATGGTTAGGGAATGAAGCCTGGGAGTGGCAGAATGGGCTGATCCCAAAGTTCTCTCCTCCTGGTCTGTGTCTGTGAGGCTGCAAGACTGAGCTCCAGTATCAGGCCCAGGGGAATGTGTGTGGGAAAACCACGATTAGCGAGAACTCCAATTAAAACACTTTAGATTCACAGATTCTTTGACCAAAAAGAGCTGGACACAAATACATAGCAGATACATTGAATGAGGGTATATTTCCTCTCTCTCACACATGCTCTGTGTGAGTGTGTGTGGTCAGTGGTGCTGGATCAGTCAGTTCTGAGACCCCATGCTGTGCTCCAGGTTTATCTGGGCCTAACACAGACTTCATTGCCTCTAGTCAAGCCAGTTTGTATGTGTGTGTCTGTGTTCCTGCCATTTCTGGGTTTGTCTGTGAAGGACGATTGTGCTGCGAATTTCTTCAGTTTAATTGTTATGTTAACGGCATTGTGAATGGTGATTGCCAACTTCAATTGTGCTTTTGCCTCCCCAAAGCATTTGCTTCCATGCCTGAAACAGCAGCCGGTTCTGTAGGTGGAGGCTCAAGTCGACCCCCCATAAATAGAGATATCTATAAAGTGCTGGAGGATTACTCACTATCGCTGACTCCAGCACTTTCCAATAATCTGTCTCAAATGCCCAATGCCATACGAGACACCATCCCATCCACTCACGTTAATAGCCCCCTCCCCTCTTTCTAAAGCTGACCTTAGCTGAAGTCACGGACACACACTCACGCACAAACACAGTGCTGTGCTGTTTCATCAGCGTGCCTTGGTGATGATGTAACTGCTGCTCAATGTAATTGGTTCCTTGATTTAATAGCTCTTACTCCTGAAGACAATTTACAGGAAAAGCTGAGTCTTTCTCCCCACCATGAGCAATTACCGTTAAAGGAAGGAGAGAGAGAGAGAGATCTCCCCCCCCCCCCTCCGCCTCACAACACAACAGCAGCTCATTCATTATCTGGCCTTTAGAAACAGCAGGGGCTATTTTTGCTTAACGTTTTGTCACTCTCCCTCCCTCCTTTCCTCTCTCTCTCTCTCTCTCTCTCTCTCTCTCCCTCTCTTTAGCTCTCTTACTTCTCTCTCTTTCTCTCTCTCCAACTCTTTATCTCTCTCTCCCTCTCTTTATCTCTCTCTCTCCCTCTCTTTCTCTCTCTCTCTCTGTGTTTCTCTCTCTCTCCCTCTCTATCTCTCTCTCTCTCTCTCTCTCTTTATCTCTCTCTCCCTCTCTTTATCTCTCCCTCTCTCTCAAATCAAATCAAATGTTATGGGGGTGTAGCGAAAGGCTTACGTTCCTAGCTCCAACAGTGCAGCAATATTTAACAATACAAAACAATAAACGCAAAACACAAACAGTCCCCACAGAGCCCCAGGATAGCAACACAATTAGACCAAACCAAATGGACCATTTCAGGTTGTCAATGATGTGCACGCTGAGGAACTTGAATCTTTCAACCCTCTACTACTGAACTACTGTGGCCCCATCGATGAGGGGGGCTCCCTCTGCTGTTTCCTGAAGTCCACCATCATTAGCTCCTTCGTTTTGTTGACGTTGAGGGGGAGGTTATTTTGCTGGTACCACTCTGCCAGGGCCCATACCTCCTCCCTGTAGGCCGTCTCATTGTTGTTGGTAATCAGGCCTACTACTGTTGTCGTCTGCAAACTTGACGATTGAGTTTGAGTGGCCACGCAGTCATGGCTGTGGGGCCCCCGTGTTGAGGATCAGCGTAGCGGAGGTGTTGTTGCCTACCTTCACCAGCTGGGGTCGGCCAGTCAGGAAGTCAAGGACACAGTTGCACAGGGTGGGGTTCAGACCCAGGGCCTCGAGCTTAGTGATGAGCTTAGAGGGCACTATGGTGTTGAAGGCTGAGCTGTAGTCGATGAACACCATTCTTACATAGGGTTTCCTCTTGTCCAGATAGGGCAGTGTGCAGTTGTTACGTGCCTTCTAAGAGGAGGGAGGTGCAGGAGTCAGGAGCAGGAGAGCAAGGAAGTCCCAGTAGCACAATCGTTTATTAGACGTCCCAACTCAACAAGCAACAGTTAGGGGAACACGCCCAAACGAAGTCCCCCACACACACAGGGAAATAAACGCAACACACAGAGGAGAAACCTCCACTCCTAATTACAGTCCAAAACGGTACAACAACTGTGAGAAAAAAACCTGTGGCGCAAACACACACCCCTAACAGAGCAAACACGCACCCCTAACAGAGCAAACACGCACCCCTAACAGAGCAAAAACGCACCCCTAACAGAGCAAACACGCACCCCTAACAGAGCAAACACGCACCCCTAACAGAGCAAACACGCACCCCTAACAGAGCAAACACACACCCCTAACATAGCAAACACGCACCCCTAACATAGCCAACACGCACCCCTAACATAGCAAACACGCACCTCTAACAGAGCAAACACGCACCCCTAACAGAGCAAACACGCACCCCTAACATAGCAAACACGCACCCCTAACAGAGCAAACACGCACCCCTAACATAGCAAACACGCACCCCTAACATAGCAAACATGCACCCCTAACATAGCAAACACGCACCCCTAACATAGCAAACACGCACCCCTAACAGAGCAAACACGCACCCCTAACATAGCAAACACGCACCCCTAACATAGCAAACACGCACCCCTAACAGAGCAAACACGCACCCCTAACATAGCAAACACGCACCCCTAACAGAGCAAACACGCACCCCTAACAGAGCAAACACGCACCCCTAACAGAGCAAACACGCACCCCTAACATAGCAAACACGCACCCCTAACATAGCAAACACGCACCCCTAACAGAGCAAATACGCATCCCTAATAGAGCAAACACGCACCCCTAACATAGCAAACACGCACCCCTAACATAGCAAACACGCACCCCTAACAGAGCAAACACGCATCCCTAACAGAGCAAACACGCATCCCTAACAGAGCAAACACGCACCCCTAACATAGCAAACACGCACCCCTAACAGAGCAAACACGCACCCCTAACATAGCAAACACGCACCCCTAACAGAGCAAACACGCACCCCTAACATAGCAAACACGCACCCCTAACATAGCAAACACGCACCCCTAACATAGCAAACACGCACCCCTAACATAGCAAACACGCACCCCTAACAGAGCAAACACGCACCCCTAACATAGCAAACACGCACCCCTAACATAGCAAACACGCACCCCTAACAGAGCAAACACGCACCCCTAACATAGCAAACACGCACCCCTAACAGAGCAAACACGCACCCCTAACAGAGCAAACACGCACCCCTAACAGAGCAAACACGCACCCCTAACATAGCAAACACGCACCCCTAACATAGCAAACACGCACCCCTAACAGAGCAAATACGCATCCCTAATAGAGCAAACACGCACCCCTAACATAGCAAACACGCACCCCTAACATAGCAAACACGCACCCCTAACAGAGCAAACACGCATCCCTAACAGAGCAAACACGCATCCCTAACAGAGCAAACACGCACCCCTAACATAGCAAACACGCACCCCTAACAGAGCAAACACGCACCCCTAACAGAGCAAACACGCACCCCTAACAGAGCAAACACGCACCCCTAACATAGCAAACACGCACCCCTAACATAGCAAACACGCACCCCTAACAGAGCAAATACGCATCCCTAACAGAGCAAACACGCGCCCCTAACAGAGCAAACAGCAAACGATCTCGCACAAAGAATAGCAGGCAGCGGAGGTTAATAAAAATGAACTAATAGGACACAGGTGTAAAGTAAAAACAGACAGACACAAACGAAAAGGAAAAATGGATCCGTGGCAGCTAGTAGGCCGGCGACGACGACCGCCGAGCACCGCCCGAACAGGGAGAGGAGCCACAGTCGGTGGAAGTCGTGGCAGCAGTGCAATAGCAATTGCGTTATCCATGGATCTGTTGGGGAGGTATGGAAATTCGAGTGGGTCTAGGGTGTCAGGTAAGGTGGAGGTAATATGATCCTTTATTAGCCTCTCGAAGCACTTCATGATGATAGAAGTGAATGCCACAGGGCATTTAGTTCAGTTACCTTCACTTTCTTGGGTATAGGAACAATGGTGGACATCTTGATGCAGGTGGGGACAACAGACTGGGATAAAACACTCCAGCCAGCTGGTCTGCACATGCTCTGAGGACGCGTCTAGGGATGCTTTCTGGACCGGCAGCCCTGCAAGGGTTAACACACTTAAAGATGCACTATGTAGAAATCGCTTCACCATTTCCTGGTTGCTAAAATTCTAATAGTTCACCTAATTTCAGTTTATGTGACAAAACAAGCAAGTATAGTCGAGAGTTGTTATACCGTCTGATTTTGTTGTTGTTGCCATTACCCAAGATATTGTACTTTCAGATGTTTGAAGCTGGTGTACAAAACCCGAAGTAAAATACGCAAAAACAAAGATTAAAAATGGCAAGCATAGAAAGAGCGTGCATAGAACAGATCTACCGCTTTTTAGACTTGCTATCCAGGTCTATAACTCACATTTCTATGTGAATTTGGTCCAGTCGCCCAAAAAGTTACATATTGCAGTTTTAAGTGTCTTTCACTCTCTCTCTCTCTCTCTCTCTCTCTCTCTCTCTCTCTCTCTCTCTCTCTCTCTCTCTCTCTCTCTCTCTCTCTCAGTAATGTGTCATTCCTTAGTTCCTCCCTGCAGTAATGTGTCATTCCTTAGTACCTCCCTACAGTAATGTGTCATTCCTTAGCACCTCCCTGCAGTAATGTGTCATTCCTTAGTACCCCCCTACAGTAATGTGTCATTCCTTAGTACCCTCTTACAGTAATGTGTCATTCCTTAGTACCTCCCTACAGTAATGTGTCATTCCTTAGGACCCTCTTACAGTAATGTGTCATTGCTTAGTACCTCCCTGCAGTAATGTGTCATTCCTTAGTACCTCCCTACAGTAATGTGTCATTCCTTAGCACCTCCCTACAGTAATGTGTCATTCCTTAGTACCTCCCTGCAGTAATGTGTCATTCCTTAGTACCTCCCTACAGTAATATGTCATTCCTTAGCACCTCCCTACAGTAATGTGTCATTCCTTAGTACCCCCCTACAGTAATGTGTCATTCCTTAGTACCCTCTTACAGTAATGTGTCATTCCTTAGTACCTCCCTACAGTAATGTGTCATTCCTTAGTACCCTCTTACAGTAATGTGTCATTGCTTAGTACCTCCCTGCAGTATTGTGTCATTCCTTAGCACCTCCCTACAGTAATGTGTCATTGCTTAGTACCTCCCTGCAGTATTGTGTCATTCCTTAGCACCTCCCTACAGTAATGTGTCATTCCTTAGTACCTCCCTGCAGTAATGTGTCATTCCTTAGCACCTCCCTACAGTAATATGTCATTCCTTAGCACCTCCCTACAGTAATGTGTCATTCCTTAGCACCTCCCTACAGTAATGTGTCATTCCTTAGTACCTCCCTACAGTAATGGGTCACCATGATTGCAGCTCAGGGTCGGGTCAGTTCAGTGGATGGTGTACACAGAGTATGCTGTTTGTACAGAATGTGGCATTACAGAGAGATGCGGTGTGTGTGTGTGTGTTTGTCTGTGTGTGTCTGTGTCTATGTTCTAACGAAATTCTAGCATTCCTTTATATTCAAGTCCAAAAAAAACACTATTATTAAATGTAACTACATACCGAACAGATTGTCCCCCTCACAGAGGCTCATCAAAGAACAAGATGGCTGGGACGGGAGTGCTGGCATTGGCCTGCCTGTCTGGGAGATGGTAAACAGCATTACTCTCAGGCACATTCACAGATGACAGAAGAACAGAAGGGAACACAGACACACGTTTATTGTATTTACCAGATTTCACTGGCTTTCTGACAATGGCTTGATTCCTAGGGTACCTGTTTTGAAGGCTCAGCACTTTTTTGTCTGGTTTTATAGGAGTGAAATTGTATATTTCCAGACTGCATACAATAGATCCTGGTCAATCTTCCTTATTACCACACTCAAAAACAAAAGTGTCTTGGCATTTGTGCATTAAATACATTTGAATTGGACCTGCTCCCCCCCCCCCCCCCCCCCCCCCCCCCCTTCATTCCACGAGTTATGATGAGTTATGATGTTATTCGGCATTTGGAGCCCACAGCTGTGGGTCCAGCAGCTCATCTCTAACACGTCCGTGTATTTCTCAGTAGAGCCTTGTTCTCATCGCTGAGTTAAGCCAGCTGACGGAGATCAATCGAGGGAGATTTGAGGATAGCGCTCACCACGTGGTACTGTATGCTGCCAACATGGGGTGTTATGTCATTTCTGGACACATAATAAACATCATACATCATTTGTTGCTCTGCTTGATTCCAGCATCGCGGATTGCCATATAAAGCTTTACCGAACGTTAGGGCAGGATGTTCCTCCTTTAAATCATGACCGGCGAGCCTCGTTTAGCATCGCGCAGAGCTGCGCGTGTCCTAATCTATGAAGCTCACTAACTAATGGTACTTTGTGGGGGCAAATATGTGTGGCTAATGGCTGCTGGATAAATGCTAGGCGAACTGTGCACATATGTATCCCGCTTCTTCTGGTTTCTCTGGGGGAGAAAGACCCAGGGTGCATTCTGATGAAGGAAGACAATATAGTAGAATATGTTCCGAATGGGATTAGAATGCTGTTAAAAGCCCACTGTTTGTCAGGAGTGGGGGCTTTTTGCCTACGCTGCACATCTCTTCTCCCCTTCACCTCTTCTGGAACCAAACTGTTATTTGAAGTGTGCGTGTGTGTGTGTGTTTCATTTCTAGCGTTCTCTGATTTCCATGTTTTTGAACTCAGCTGACAGATATCTTCCCTTTGAGGGAAGGATTGTGTCTCTGTGAAACAGGTAACGATCATAAGGTCATGGTGAAGCAGGAGGCAAAGGAACGGTTCAAAATCAGGAGCAGGTTTATTTAATAATAAGTTACAAAATGAAGGTTGACAAGAATGTATTTACAATTTTTTTTTCAAAAGACGGTCAAAACAAACAAAAATCTAAAGGACTATGCCTACGGGGTATTCCTGCCAATATAACTCCCTTGGTACATGTGTCTACCAGGCTCTGACCAGCTCCCCATAAGTAATTCCAAACTGGCGAAAGCGAAACGGTTGCTACCGTTTATGTATATCTCACTGGGCACACCACACCATGACAAAGGGTAGAATTGGGTAATATTTGGTACATTGATCAATAAGATTGCCACTCAAAAAGACAGCCATAGGTTTGTTGAATTCCCAATGTGTTATCGCCATGCTTTCAACTATCTAAAAGCACAACCAAATTCCAATGGAAAATCAGTGTCTGATTTTTGGTTTAGTTGTCGGCTGAAATGTGTCAACCATTTAAAAGCACAACAAAGTTCAAATGGGAATACAATATCAGATATTTTGTTTATTTATAGAACAACTTAATGTGCTATTATCACTGTGCTTCATCTAATAGCACAACTAAATGACCTGGATTGCAGTTGAGATTACACTAAAGTACACGGTGATCAATGCAATTTGAGATTCGGTGAAGATTATTACAGCAATTGTGAAGATTTCTTCAGACCTGCGACCCTGAACATGCACGCTTTTACATAAGAAGACATTTAGTTTTGCTGTAACTTCAAAATGTGGCCACCATTTTAAAGTTGAACACCAACTGTTACATTTGCTTGTAAGATAGCCTTAACATTAGGCTATTAACTGTAAAAGTAATATTGAATTGTGTTTAGTTGAACAATGGTGGCCATCTTGAAGCATGTGGGGACAACAGACTGGGATAGGGATTGGTTGAATATGTCTGTAAACACACCAGCCAGCTTGCCATGATTAAAAGCGGTGGTTCGCGCTTTCAGTTTCGAGAGGAATGCTGACATCGATCCATGGTTTCTGGTTAGTGAAGGTTTTAAATGGTCACAGAGGGTACGACATCTTTTCAACAGTTTTTATCCCCAAGCCTGAACAGGTAATCAAATGGCTACCCGGACTATTTGAATTGTGTGCCCCAACCCCTCTTTTACGCTGATGCTACTCTCTGTTTATCATATATGCATAGTCACTTTAACTATACATTCATGTACATACAGTGCCTTGCGAAAGTATTCGGCCCCCTTGAACTGTATTTTTTTGTGAAGAATCAACAACAAGTGGGACACAATCATGAAGTGGAACGACATTTATTGGATATTTCAAACTTTTTTAACAAATCAAAAACTGAAAAATTGGGTGTGCAAAATTATTCAGCCCCTTTACTTTCAGTGCAGCAAACTCTCTCCAGAAGTTCTGTGAGGATCTCTGAATGATCCAATGTTGACCTAAATGACTAATGATGATAAATACAATCCACCTGTGTGTAATCAAGTCTCCGTATAAATGCACCTGCACTGTGATAGTCTCAGAGGTCCGTTAAAAGCGCAGAGAGCATCATGAAGAATAAGGAACACACCAGGCAGGTCCGAGATACTGTTGTGAAGAAGTTTAAAGCCGGATTTGGATACGAAAAGATTTCCCAAGCTTTAAACATCCCAAGGAGCACTGTGCAAGCGATAATATTGAAATGGAAGGAGTATCAGACCACTGCAAATCTACCAAGACCTGGCCGTCCCTCTAAACTTTCAGCTCATACAAGGAGAAGACTGATCAGAGATGCAGCCAAGAGGCCCATGATCACTCTGGATGAACTGCAGAGATCTACAGCTGAGGTGGGAGACTCTGTCCATAGGACAACAATCAGTCGCATATTGCACAAATCTGGCCTTTATGGAAGAGTGGCAAGAAGAAAGCCATTTCTTAAAGATATCCATAAAAAGTGTTGTTTAAAGTTTGCCACAAGCCACCTGGGAGACACACCAAAGATGTGGAAGAAGGTGCTCTGGTCAGATGAAACCAAAATGGAACTTTTTGGCAACAATGCAAAACGTTATGTTTGGCGTAAAAGCAACACAGCTCATCACCCTGAACACACCATCCCCACTGTCAAACATGGTGGTGGCAGCATCATGGTTTGGGCCTGCTTTTCTTCAGCAGGGACAGGGAAGATGGTTAAAATTGATGGGAAGATGGATGGAGCCAAATACAGGACCATTCTGGAAGAAAACCTGATGGAGTCTGCAAAAGACCTGAGACTGGGACAGAGATTTGTCTTCCAACAAGACAATGATCCAAAACATAAAGCAAAATCTACAATGGAATGGTTCAAAAATAAACATATCCAGGTTAGAATGGCCAAGTCAAAGTCCAGACCTGAATCCAATCGAGAATCTGTGGAAAGAACTGAAAACTGCTGTTCCCAAATGCTCTCCATCCAACCTCACTGAGCTCGAGCTGTTTTGCAAGGAGGTTTCAGTCTCTCGATGTGCAAAACTGATAGAGACATACCCCAAGCGACTTACAGCCGTAATCGCAGCAAAAGGTGGCGCTAAAAAGTATTAACTTAAGGGGGCTGAATAATTTTGCACGCCCAATTTTTCAGTTTTTGATTTGTTAAAAAAGTTTGAAATATCCAATAAATGTCGTTCCACTTCATGATTGTGTCCCACTTGTTGTTGATTCTTCACAAAAAAATACAGTTTTCTATCTTTATGTTTGAAGCCTGAAATGTGGCAAAAGGTCGCAAAGTTCAAGGGGGCCGAATACTTTCGCAAGGCACTGTATGTACATACTACCTCAATTGGCCCGACCAACCAGTGCTCCCGCACATTAGCTAACCGAGCCATCTGCATTGTGTCCCACCACCTGCCAACCACTCTTTACGCTACTGCTACTCTCTGTTCATCATATATTCATAGTTACTTTAACCATATCTACATGTACATACTACCTCAATCAGCCTGACTAACCAGTGTCTGTATGTAGCCTCGCTACTTTTATAGCCTCGCTACTGTTATTTTTCACTGTCTTTTTACTGTTGTTTTTATTTCTTTACTTACCTATTGTTCACCTAATACCTTTTTTGCAGTATTGGTTAGAGCCTGTACGTAAGCATTTCACTGTAAGGTCTACACCAGTTGTATTCGGTGCACGTGACAAATAAACTCAATGTACAGTATGATTGACAAAGTATGGTTACATTTCATTTGCTCTGTTGAACCTACTCTTTGGAATGACTGATAGCAAGAGTAAATCTATAAAGTGGAGATTAATCAACAATCATTCTCATGATAGCACATTGGTTGTAGTCAGTGACAGATATCGAAGCTGGGCTTGGTTTAAACCCTGGATGGGAGACTGAAGGAATAGCTGTAGATAGATCAACTCTCCTGTAGGAGGTGCTGCCCAGCCTATAGTGTTTTGGATATTACGTTGAAGATCTGACATTGTTTAAAAGGTACAAATTCAACATATTCTGTACAAGGTTTGTTGATGTCGAAATTGTTTACCCTCAAAACATCAGTTGATGACTTTTTCCAAATCCATTGTATGTTCCAAGTCGATTCGACGTTGCAATACGTTGACAAATTCCGTTGAAGCAATGTTGATTTAACCATCTTGTGCCCAGTGGCATTTAGCACTCCCCCATGGCCACGTACACATTTGAGCATACCAATATGGCCCACAATCTAGGGAGACAAATCTAAATATGTAGAAAGACATAAACTGGCACAATTCTATAATACATCATTCTAATAATGATGAGTCTAAAGACGACATCAACCTGGGTATACACTCGTTTAACATATTTACCTTTGATAACAATATTATTCGCTAATTACATGCTGAGGTCTAATTCCAAACCAAACAATACAACAGAATATAAGTGGAGCGAGCAGCACACAAAACTGGCACGCACTCAGACACGGTCTAGCATGCACAGCCGAGCCATTTGGAACACACGACCAGCTGGTGGAAGTGTGGCAAAACAAAACAAATTAATAACGATATGAAAATTAAATGAAAGAAAGACAACTTCTACCTGATAAGTAGTTGTGAATGTTCATGAGCCCCTAAACTCCACATCCACTCTGAGAATCAAACATGAAAGAAACAAATGTTTGCAAATTGCTACGACATAAACTGGCAATAGCCTATTAGCGATCTGAAACCATGAAACTGTAAATGAACAGTAGATGCTTAGAAAACAATAATGACCAACAAATAAATTGCAAGGGGATAATTAGGCCTAAATACAGGATTAACTCGCGTGGAACTCAGAATGGTGGAAATGCTCCATGACAGTCTCCTCCCTACCGTACTACTGTTAAGGTCTACTTTCTTGTTTATGTCTAAGAGGGTGTGAATGTTTGCATGTAAGTGAGTGAGTTTGCCGTAAGTGTGAGGCTTGGTCACACGCTGTGGCTCCCTTTCCCTCCTTCACCTGCAGTTATTTCATCATACAGTAGGAGTTAATGTTTCTCATCAATTCGTCATTGCTTTGAGGTGAACGGGCCTCAAACCTTTATAGATGTAGATTTCCAGGAGCAATACTAACTTCTCCTATCCTCTCTGGCTCCAAGCTGGACCCGTTCTCATCTTTGCCTCTGGCCCTATTCCCAGGGTTCTCTTGTTTGATGGGATTTGTGCTCTGGCATTACAATCGCTGCGTTACACAAACACTTACATGCACACACCACCACCACCACACAGGAAAAACACACATGCAACCCGTACCAACATTACAACTAAGCACACAACCTCACTGCAAACAACCTCACTGCAAACAACCTCACTGCTAACAACCTCACTGCAAACAACCTCACTGCAAACAACCTCACTGCAAACAACCTCACTGCAAACAACCTCACTGCTAGCAACCTCACTGCAAACAACCTCACTGCAAACAACCTCACTGCAAACAACCTCACTACAAACAACCTCACTGCTAACAACCTCACTGCAAACTCACAGATGCATAAAGTTGATTCTGTTGTCAGTTATCAGTTATACCCACAGTTATACCCACATACACATTGAATTTCTTCAATGTCAAGAAGTTTTCCGGCTTCCTCTGCCATGTTAATATTGGAGCCTGGTGGAATGTGAATTGCAACATTGTAGCATCATGTAGTAATTGTTGATTGACAGCATGTTCCCAGAATGCTGGGCAAAGCATTCTCCAAAATTAAAGTGTTGTTACCCCTTCCCAGAGATGTTATTGGCATTGATTACAGCAACTAGGGTTGCAGATTTTGGGGAATATTCAGAGGTGTAAACTTTCCGTGGGAATTAATGGGAATATATGGGAAATAACGGGAATATATGGGAATTAACGGAAATATATGTAAATTAATATTAATACCATTGAAATGTAGATTTTTTCTGCATTGGAAATAATTACCATATCATATGGAGACAGAAACATAAACCTTTTACCTTATCATAAGTAGACATAATTGCAAATGATTAAATCCTTCCAATAGAAAAAAACAAAAAACATTGAGTTACGAATTGAACATTAATTAAAAGAGTTGACTCTTCACACGGGATGATTTCACTGAACAACAAAAGAAAGGGAATATTGAATGATCCCCAATGATCCATCGCATCTCCCAAAAACGTATTCAATATACATCTGTAACATGATAGTCTAGAAACTAAAGCTTTGATTGTCTTCCTCTCAGGCTTCCATGTCTTCTCCCTGGACCTCCTCATTGTCCAGCTCTTGAACATCAGACTCTGAGGCCTCATCTTCACTGTCACTTTCCAACCTTGTTGAGGATGGCTCGTTGTCAGGCTCTGAAAAGCCTAAAATTCGCCCGGATGGACATCAATTTTTCAACCCTTGTATTGGTCAGCCTGTTGCGTGCTTTGTTGTTTATGTGTTCCCAAACAAGGACCAGTTGCGCTCTGAGGCGGCTGATGTTGGTGGGATTTGGAGGATGATGGAGGCAACAGATCTCAGATCCACAAGTCCCTTCCACCAGGAGGCTGATGAGATATGTTGGCACGCCTGCCATATTGCATCTCCTTCCCAAAGCCCTTGCTTGGAAGTAGACTTTGCCAGACTGCCAAGAACCTTGCCCTCATCCAGGCCAAGGTGGCGAGACACAGTAGTGATGACACCATAGACAGGATGCTCTTGCCAGCATACTTGAGGTCCAACATGTACACTGCGGCATGTATGGGCTTCAGGCAGAAGTCTTCATGCTTTTTAATGTATTTCTGTTAAAGGAATTAAATTGCTCTATGTTTTAATATCCAATTAAAATTAAACACTCTGTCAATTCATAAGGATTTGTAATTCTCTTATTCTATAATGATAGACAGAGCCCAGTCTTAAAGTCAGATAGCAGAGTTTATTTATTTATTCAGTTATAAACTGAAAATGATGTCAGCGTTTTCTAAATGTTCCGTCTCTTCTTGACACTGGTAGAAAGGCTCTATAGTTCTCAAGCCTTCCCTCCTCACCTAGAGCCAAGGTCAGCCAGTGTAGATAAGCATTCTAGTCAGTCTGGAGATATAGTTAATTCATTTGTACCAAGGAACAGACCGTCATTGTTCTAACTCTTGACCACATTCACCACATTATATTCAGTCTGGGATCAAGAAAGAAAATTCATACATGTACAGTAACATAATAGTATTTTGATTAGTACATATACAGTAACATAATAGTATTCTGATTAGTACATATACAGTAACATAATAGTATTCTGACTCGTCAGGCCTGATTGAAATGTATACATAATTAGTCATTATAGGTAAAAAATTCCCTTAACAATTTCATAACTGCAGTTTCCTCTGCTTGGAGCAACAGTGACGTGGGCAGGACGGATTTATTTTCTTACATCTGCAAGCAGAGTCTGAACATCAGACAGGATGGCATTGTCTCCCTCAATCTGTGCAATGGCTAATACTATAGGTTTCAGGAGTTTCAGGCTGCTTACAACTCTCTCCCAAAATACATCATCCAGGAGGATCCTCTTGATGGGGCTGTCCATATTGGCAGACCGGTGTGTCTGTTGTCCCTTGTGTCTGTGCTCTTGTAGAATACTGGTTGAGGGGTGGAGATGATGTAGTTCATTATTCCTTGCTCACGAACATTCGATCACCCATCAGAGCTGATTGGAATTACAGTCTGCTTTCTCTATGATTTGCTAAATAAAGCATCTCTGATTGGAGGGGTGTATGCTGGGTGAAGAACATTCAGAAATCTCTTCCAATACACATTGCCTGTGGGCATCAGAGGTGAACCAGTTGCGTACACAGCTCGAGCCAGACATTCATCAGCATTTCTGACTACGTTCCTCCATTGAGTCCAAAAAAAATCAGATTACAGGAGGACCATGAGTTGTTGCTATCGATAAGGTGTCTGCTTTATCATTTTCACCTCGAATAGAAGTAGAGGGACTTTTGTCAGAGGTTGCTTGTTGTGAGCGCTGAGGGAACTTTATGCACTTGGCCAGAAGATTCTGCATCATTGCTGCATTCTTCACATATGATTTGGCACAGTATTTGAAAATGTACACAGCTTTTCTTTCTACATTAGCTGCAATAAAATGTCTCCACACATGAGCTAGTACCTGTGGCATTTTCCTGTAAAGATAAGAAATTCCATGTACAGATAAATAGTTAAGCGGTTAGATTAAACTACTCCTTTGTAGGATAAATGTTTTAAAATGAAACCTATATGGAAACAGGTGAATTAACACTCCTCAGTTAGCAGGCTCAAGCAAGCTAAAACCCACATGGGAGCAAAAACTAACTAGCAGAAATTGTTAACAAGTTAGAAATGATTTAAACACACTTTGCTGTAGGCTACTATTTACTAGTTAACTAACAAAAAAATGATGTATGTCATATAAAATATATTCACCCCACCCAGTATTGTAATCAAAACTTACCAGAAACCATGTAGTCCTTGGCTCAGACAGTGTAGTAGTGTGGGTTCAATAGCATCTCATGCAAGATCTTGAGAATCAGCTGCACATGTGATGGAAGAGTACACTGCACATGTGATGGAAGAATGCACTGGGCATGCAGAGGGTTGCAATTCCATTGAAATGGGGATAGTTTAACCAAAATATGCCACAAGACCTAGAATTGCCTTATGTGTATCCCACAAAAAAAAAGGTTTGTTGTTATGGGCTAACTTTTTTGAGGAATTTAAGCAAAATTCCCCAAATTCCCAGGCTTAAATTCCCATGGAAATTTACCATAAAGTTTCGAACCCTTTGCAACCCTAACTGCGACACACCAAGTCATTACATAAGACATTTTGTATTCCAGAAACACTGCAGGATTTAAAAAAAACTGCCAATTAAATAGCAGGATAAGAGTATAGGCCTAATCTGGTCCTGTATCGCAACCCAGCCGTTCCCCGGAAACGCCATTGTTCTTATTCTTTTGTTTATGTTAGCAGGCTAGTGCTATTAGTTCAGGTGGACCTCCCTGTTATGTTGATGATGTGACACATGGGGAACACCTGATCAAGGATGTAACACCTGATCAAGGAAGCCAACGGCAATAGAACAGAACATAGTCTTTTGGCGCGCGGGATTATCACTGTTGTCGGGGATTAACTCGCTTAACCCAACGGAGGCTCTTTAACCTTCAACATCACACAGCCTATTCATCTTTAATAGAATTAGTGCACAAAGGACAGACCATCAGAGAGAGTGTCTATCTGAGGTGGTTAGGTTGTGCTGTTGAGAGTTCTGCAACTGTGAGAATATTCATCCAGTATTCCTGTTTTGCACAACTTCCCAACACACCTCTAGACTAACGTGAGCATCTGGCAAACCAAACGAGATGTTCGAGCCTCGCTGTATGTAAATCAGAAGAAGAAAAAAATGCACTTGTTAATGAACACACAAATATTGCAAACAGTTAATAGAATAAATGTATGATTGTGAGAGAATCTGAAAAGGCTGTTTCACAGACTTTCATTTTCATGCAGCCTACAATCATATGGCACAAATATGTACTCATTACAATGAGGGCTTATTATACTGTGGGCTGAGAAGACAGTCAGCTTACACATATGACTGTAAAACTGCATTACAGAACAAAATGATAATACATTTGTATTGCAGTCTTTTCAGCCTACAGTAGGCAGTGGTGTAAAGTACTTGAGTAAAAAAATACTTTAAAGTACTACTTACAGTGCATTCGGAAAGTATTGAGACCCCTTCCCTTTTCCCACATGTTGTTACGTTATAGCCTTATTCTAAAACGGATTTAAAAAAAAATCCTCATTAGTCTTCACACAATACCCCATAATGACAAGGCGAAAATGGGTTTCTGGAAGTGTTGGAAGTGAACAGAAATACCTTATTTATGTAACTATTCAGTCCCTTTGCTATGAGACTCTAAATTGATCTGAGGTGCCTCCTGTATCCATTGATCATCCTTGAGATGATTCTACAACTTGATCCACCTGTGGTAAATTCAATTGGTTGGACATGATTTGGAAAGGCACACACCTGTCTATATAAGGTCCCACAGTTGACGATGCATGTCAGACCAAAAACCAGGCCATGAGGTTGAAGGAATTGTCCGTAGAGCTCCAAGACAGGATTGTGTCGAGTCACAGATCCTGATTGTGAGAGAATTTCACAGACTTTTATTTTCTGGGGAAGGGTACCGAAACATTTATGCAGCATTGAAGGTCCCCAAGAATACAGTGGCCTCCATCATTCTTAAATGCAAGAAGTTTGGAACCAGCAAGACTCTTCCTAGAGCTGGCCGCCCCACCATACTGAGCAATCGGGGGATAATCAGGGAGGTGACCAAGAACCCAATGGTCATTCTGACAGAGCTCCAGAGTTCATCTGTGGCGATGGGAGAACCTGCCAGAAGGACAACCATCTCTGCAGCATTCCACCAATCTGGCCTTTATGGTAGAGTGGCCAGACAGAAACCACTCCTCAGTAAAAGGCACATTACTGCCCACTTGGAGTGCACCTAAAGGACTCTCAGCCATGAGAAACAATATTGTCTGATGAATACAAGATTGAGCTCTTTGGCCTGAATGCCAAGCGCCACGTCTGGATGAAACCTTGCACCATCCCTACGGTGAAGCATGGTGGTGGCAGCATCATGCTGTGGGGATGTGATTTCAGCGGCAGGGACAGGGAGACAAGTCAAGATCTAGGGAAAGATGAACGGAGAAAAATACAGAGAGATCCTTGATGACAACCTGCTCCAGAGTGAAAGTTTACCTTCCAACAGGACAACGACCCTAAGCACACAGCCAAGACAACACAGGAGTGGCTTTGGGAAAAGTCTCTGAATGTCCTTGAGTGGCCCAGCCAGAGCCCGGACTTGAAGCTGATCGAACGTCTCTGGAGTGACCTGAATATAGCTGTGCAGCAACATTCCCCATCCAACCTGAAAGAGCTTGAGAGGATCTGTAGAGAAGAATGAGAGAAACTACCCAAATACAGGTGTTCCACGCTTGTAGCGTCATACCCAAGAAGACTCAAGGCTGTAATCGCTACCAAAGGTGTGTCAACAAAGTACTGACTAAAGGTTCTGAATACTTATGTAAATGTGTATTATATATAATTATATATTACTTTTTACAAGTGTCCCAAAACTACAAACCTGTTTTTTCTTTGTCATTATGGGGTATTGTCTGTAGATTGATGAGGGAAAAAACGATGTAATCAATTTTAGAATAAGGCTGTAATGTAACAAAATGTGGAAAAAGTCAAGGGGTCCGAATACTTTTATCTGTACTTTACTATTTATTTTTTGGACAACTGTTACTTTTACTCAACTACATTCCTAATGAAAACAATCTACTTTTAACTACCATATATTTTCCCTGGTCCAATTCACCAACTTATCAAGAGAATATCCCTGGTCATCCCTACTGCATGTGGTCTAGCGGACTGACATAACACAAATGCTTCATTTGTAAATTGGGAGTGCTGGAGTGTACTTCTGGCTTTCTGTAAATAAATAAAAAACAGAAAATGCTGCCGTCTGGTTTGCTTATTATAAGGAATGATAATTTGATGTATATATTTTAGTAATTACATTTACTTTTAATACTTAAGTATATTGAAAACCAAATACTTTTAGACTTTTACTCAAGTAGTATGTTACTATTTGAGTCCTTTTCTTTAACGTATCTTTACTTTTACTCAAGTATGAAGTCGGGTACTTTTTCTACCACTGGCAGTAGGATGAGCCCACATTGTCATGTGTACATGTTTGTGCCATGTGATTGTAGGCTACATTAATGTTCAAGGGCTCAAGTATCTTAAAGTGGGTTCGTATTATAACGTATTGTCAGTGGTAATTTACAGTAAGCTTTCATATGTGTAGTGTACTGTATGTGGTACACTGTTGGTTGTATAGTTAAATTCATGTGTGTTATAATTTTGAGTGTGTAATCTTTAAGTACTGTGTGTGTGTGTGTTTGTGTGTGATGTCCAGACCACCAGGCTCATTTCACACACAGACAGACATCAAAGGCAGTCTAAATTAACCCTGCGTGTCGGGCCACTCTGCTCGCCATCCACAATTTCACATCACTGCAGCTCCACACTGCCCAAACTCACAGGCCCCATTCATATTGAAATGAACAGATGGAGTATTGCCCTGCTCCGAATTGCTATCCTTCGGTGAGAAAGAGAAACACTTCAAAAGAAGTATATATTCAGGACCTGTTTGCCGTGGCTCGGTTCCATTGCAGGTAAAGTGCAGGTATCGTGTGTCTCTGTGAAAGTACAGATATTGTGTGTCTCTGTGAAAGTACAGGTATCGTGTGTCTCTCTGAAAAGTACAGGTATCGTGTGTCTCTGTGAAAGTACAGATATTGTGTGTCTCTGTGAAAGTACAGGTATCGTATGTCACTGAAAAGTACAGGTATCGTGTGTCTCTGTGAAAGTACAGGTATCGTATGTCTCTCTGAAAAGTACAGGTATCGTGTGTCTCTGTGAAAGTACAGGTATCGTGTGTCTCTGTGAAAGTACAGATATTGTGTGTCTCTGTGAAAGAACAGGTATCGTATGTCTCTCTGAAAAGTACAGGTATCATGTGTCTCTGTGAAAGTACAGGTATCGTGTGTCTCTGTGAAAGTACAGGTATCGTGTGTCTCTGTGAAAGTGCAGGGAATTGTGTGTCTCTGTGAAAGTGCAGGTATCGTGTATCTCTGTGAAAGTGCAGGTATCGTGTGTCTCTGTGAAAAGTGCAGGTATCGTGTGTCTCTGTGAAAAGTGCAGGTATCGTGTGTCTCTCTGAAAAGTACAGGTATCGTGTGTCTCTGTGAAAGTGCAGATATCGTGTGTCTCTGTGAAAGTACAGGTATCGTGTGTCTCTGTGAAAGTGCAGGAATCGTGTGTCTCTGTGAAAAGTGCAGGTATTGTGTGTCTCTGTGAAAAGTGCAGGTATCGTGTGTCTCTGTGAAAAGTGCAGGTATCGTGTGTCTCTGTGAAAAGTGCAGGTATTGTGTGTCTCTGTGAAAGTGCAGGTATCGTGTGTCTCTGTGAAAAGTGCAGGTATTGTGTGTCTCTGTGAAAAGTGCAGGTATTGTGTGTCTCTGTGAAAGTGCAGGTATCGTGTGTCTCTGTGAAAAGTGCAGGTATTGTGTGTCTCTGTGAAAAGTGCAGGTATCAAGTGTTTTTATAAAGTATAGGTTAAGTGTTTCTCCATTATAGTTCTCTTACAGAGGCTATCCTCATTGTCTTTGATTAGAGTATATTGTCATCAACACACACACGGATTAGTGCTGACCAATAGATACACCACCAGTCTACAACTACTAATCTATACAGTAGCATTACATTGACATAGATATACCATCATACACTGTGTGTGTGTTTGTGTTTGTTTGTGTGTGCTTGCGTGTGTGTGTTTCGGTCCGAAGGACAAGATGGCAGTGACAGACCATGGTCGCCCTGTTCCTACCTTCTAGCCAACTTAGTGTATTTCCAGAGATTTTTTGTGTGTCATTTCTTACGTTATTTGCTCAGAACGTTTCTTGCATTATTACCTAAACCGAAAATGACTTTTGGATATTACATTGAACAAAAATATAAACGCAACATGAGGCAATTTCAGTTCATATAAGGAAATCAGTTCATTTAAATAAATACATGAGGCCCTAGTCTATGGATTTCACATGTCTGGGAATACAGATGTGCATCTGTTGGTCACAGATTCCTTTAAAAAAAAGTAGGGTCCGTGGATCATAAAACCAGTCAGTATCTGGTGTGGCCATCTTTTGTCTCATGCAGCACAACACATCTCCTTCACATAGAGTTGATCAGGATGTTGACTGTGGCCTGTGGAATGGTGTCCCACTCCTCTTCAATGGCCGTGCGAAGTTGCTGGATATTGGCGGGAACTGGAACATACTCATCATACTGTCATACTGGTCGCTCCAGAGCCACCCAAACATACTCAATGGGTGACATGTCTGGTGAGTATGCAGGCCATGGAAGAACTGGGGCAATTTCAGCTTCCAGGAATTGTGTACAGATCCTTGCGACATGGGGCCGTGCGTTATTATGCTGAAACATGAGGTGATGGTGGTGGATGAATGGGATGACAATGGGCCTCAGGATCTCATCACGGTATCTCTGCATTCAAATCGCCATCGATAAAATGCAATTATGTTCGTTGTCCGTAGCTTATGCCTGCCTATATACCATAACCCCACCGCCACCATGGGGCACTCTGTTCACAACGTTGCCACCAGCAAACCGCTCGCCCACACATCTGCCATCTGCCCGGTACAGTTGAAACCGGGATTCATCTGTGAAGAGCACACTTCTCCAGTGTGCCGTTGGCCATCGACGGTAAGCATTTTCCCACTAATATCGGTTTACGACGCCGAACTGCAGTCAGGTCAAGACCCTGGTGAGGACGACGAGCACGCAGATTTGCTTCCCTGAGATGGTTTCGGACAATTTGTGCAGAAATCTTTGGTTGCGCAAACCTACAGTTTCATCAGCTTTTCGGGTGGCTGGTCTCAGACGATCCCACAGGTGAAGGGGCGGCAGGTAGCCTAGTGGTTAGAGCGTTGGACTAGTAACCGGAAGGTTGCTAGATCAACTCCCCGCGGTGAAAGTCTGTCGTTCTGCCCCTGAACAAGGCAGTTAACCCCACTGTTCCTATGCTGTCGTTGAAAATAAGAATTTGTTCTTCACTGATTTGACTAGTTAAATAAAGGTGCTGGTGTGGTTACATGTGGTCAGTTGTGATGTACAGTACTGCCAAATTCTACTAAATGACGTTGGAGGCCATGTTGCGTTTATGTTTTTGATTCTATGACTCCCAAGTATCAATAAAAATATATATAATATATATAATATATATATCTAAAAATATATATACAGAATGTAGTTAGGTAGTTAGTTAGGTAGTTAGTTAGGTAGTTAAAGTTAGCTAGTGCTAGCCGTCTGTACCTGCACCAAATGTCTCCTTCTCTAGCTTGTTCTCCATCTCCTTTTGAACGATGACCCCCCCCAAAAAAACGTTGCACTTTTTTCCATGACTGATCAAATCTCGTTTTCTCATGGCTCTCTCTTGTCGCTCTGCAGCAGACATGGTGAGCAATATGTTTGGAACATCGAATAGCAAATACATCTAAAATTGTGAGAATCGTGAGAATGGCAATATATATGGTATCGGCACCTAAGTATCATGATAATGTATTGTGATGTCCCTGGCAGTTCCCAGCCCCAGTGTTTACCCCTTCTTTTACTTCCCATCCATCTGTTTCACATTTTCACCTCATCTTGGCAACCTAATTTAATTTCATACCGTCCTTATTGATCTGGGCAACTTCAATTCCCCCCGGCGGAGTTATTCTGCTGCGTGAGGAGAGTGATCATGTAGATGAGGGTGGTTTTATTATGATGGAGATGATGGTGATGATGGTGGTGATTATAAGGATGTACCGTAATGGTTTTAATGTTGACCGTTGCAGTCCTAGAAGGAGGGGAGGAGTTCGGTTCTCTATCTGTGTGAGGAATGAGGAGTAGCCATTTAGGCCAACTGTAGGATTTATTGTCTTCTTTCGTTTGCATCCTACTGACTTTACTCTTCCATGACAGCTATTCGGTAAACACATTTATTTTTCATTCATCTAGCCTCTCCTCTCGCCGTCCTCCTCTCTTTCTGTTTCCTCTATTGGGAATAACAGGAAACCTTTGTTCATGTGTCTGTATTGCTATATTGCTTACACACACACACACGCACACGCACGCACGCACGCACGCACACGCACACGCACACATACACACACACACACGCACGCACACGCACATGCACGCACACACACAGCAGACAGCAAACAGTCTTAGATTCATTTACACATTACAAAGCTGATCGGATAGGGCAGGGGATAAACTGTACAGTCTTTCAATGTAATCTCGCTTAATCTTGAGGAATTCCCTTTTTAGAATTGACCATCTCACAATGATATCCTTTCTTAGTGTTAGTGTCAGGCTCAGGAAGAGAGTCTTGTTGTTTCTTACCACGTTAGTCATATAAAACCAGAGACCATCTCAACCCGTGTTGTTTAGATGGAAAAGGCTGTTTAGATGGAAAAGGCTGTTTAGAGGAAAGGCTGTTTAGAGGAAGGGGCTGTATGGTGGAAAAGGCTGTTTAGAGTAAAAAGGCTGTTTAGTGGAAAAGGCTGTTTAGTGGAAAAGGCTGTTTAGAGGAAAGGCTGTTTAGTGGAAAAGGCTGTTTAGTGGAAAAGGCTGTTTAGAGGAAAGGCTGTTTAGTGGAAAAGGCTGTTTAGTGGAAAAGGCTGTTTAAAGGAAAAGGCTGTTTAGTGGAAAAGGCTGTTTAAAGGAAAAGGCTGTTTAGTGGAAAAGGCTGTTTAGAGGAAAGGCTGTTTAGAGGAAAATGCTGTTTAGAGGAATCGCTGTTTGGTGGAAAAGGCTGTTTAGTGGAAAAGGCTGTTTAAAGGAAAAGGCTGTTTAGAGGAAAAGGCTGTTTAGAGGAAAGGCTGTTTAGTGGAAAAGGCTGTTTAGTGGAAAAGGCTGTTTAGAGGAAAGGCTGTTTAGTGGAAAAGGCTGTTTAGTGGAAAAGGCTGTTTAGAGGAAAGGCTGTTTAGTGGAAAAGGCTGTTTAAAGGAAAAGGCTGTTTAGAGGAAAGGCTGTTTAGTGGAAAAGGCTGTTTAGTGGAAAAGGCTGTTTAAAGGAAAAGGCTGTTTAGAGGAAAAGGCTGTTTAGAGGAAAGGCTGTTTAGTGGAAAAGGCTGTTTAGTGGAAAAGGCTGTTTAGTGGAAAAGGCTGTTTAGTGGAAAAGGCTGTTTAGAGGAAAGGCTGTTTAGTGGAAAAGGCTGTTTAGTGGAAAAGGCTGTTTAGAGGAAAGGCTGTTTAGTGGAAAAGGCTGTTTAGTGGAAAAGGCTGTTTAAAGGAAAAGGCTGTTTAGTGGAAAAGGCTGTTTAAAGGAAAAGGCTGTTTAGTGGAAAAGGCTGTTTAGAGGAAAGGCTGTTTAGAGGAAAATGCTGTTTAGAGGAATCGCTGTTTGGTGGAAAAGGCTGTTTAGTGGAAAAGGCTGTTTAAAGGAAAAGGCTGTTTAGAGGAAAAGGCTGTTTAGAGGAAAGGCTGTTTAGTGGAAAAGGCTGTTTAGTGGAAAAGGCTGTTTAGAGGAAAAGGCTGTTTAGTGGAAAAGGCTGTTTGGTGGCAAAGGCTGTTTGGAGGAAAGGCTGTTTGGTGGAAAAGGCTGTTTAGAGGAAAAGGCTGTTTAGAGGAAAGGCTGTTTAGAGGAAAAGGCTGTTTAGAGGAAAAGGCTGTTTAGAGGAAAAGGCTGTTTAGTGGAAAGGCTGTTTAGAGGAAAGGCTAAATGTGCGCCATGCTTTAGGGCTGTAGCCGATGTGCCATGTGACTGGGAACATTGGGCCCGTCTCTTATGATGCCTAGTGTTCGTAAATTCTCCTCATATGAATTATTCAGCTGTAGCAGCCTGAACTGCTTAGTGTGTGTTTGTACAGTACATTGTGCCTGTGTGTGTGTGTGTGTGTGTGTGTGTGTGTGTGTGTGTGTGTGTGTGTGTGTGTGTGTGTGTGTGTGTGTGCGGTTACAGTTGCTCCAGATAAAAATGCCGTAGCTACACTGGGCTGCCCAGCTAGGGAAGGGATAAAGCTGTTTGTGTTGGATGGGATTTAGCAGCAGAAAGAGGAGGATAAACCGAGTCAACTGAGCACTGATTGAGCTGTATAATATAATGTTTGTTTGTGTGTGTGTGTGTGTGTGTGTGTGTGTGTGTGTGTGTGTGTGTGTGTGTGTGTGTGTGTGTGTGTGTGTGTGTGTGTGTGTGTGTGTGTGTGTGTGTGTGTGTGTGTGTGTGTGTGTGTGTGCGATAGGGAGAGGAGAGAGATGTAGTCGTAGAATCCCTCTTTTTACCTTATAATGTGTTTTATTTGGGCAGAGGTTTTAGAGGTGAAGGTGGTTGGGAGACTATCTTGCCCGTGTTGTAGGCTGTGGCTCCAGGGATCTGTATTGTTCAATTCAGTGTTAAATATTTGAAGCTGTGAAGGTTTCTGCTGGGATTCCATGCTGTGCTGCACTTGGACTACCAGCCAAACCAGTCAATATGACACACACACACACACACACACACACACACACACACACACACACACACACACACACACACACGCAAACACACACACCTTCAGTTCGCTTAGTTTTTAGTTGTGAAGATGTTTGAAATGCTATTAGTCACTTGCGAATGTGTTACTGTAATGTGAAGATGTCGCGTGTCTCCAAAGGCATGTTTAAATACATTATGAGTGTCTTTAGTGTTCAAATGAGCATTGAGCAGCTTTTAGTAACCGCCTGGTGTGTGACTCACTTTTAGAGCCTCTGTGTGAGTCGTCTGCCAGTGTTAGGATCAACAAAGCTTTTCAACTCTGGGCGGTATACTATACTTGACTATATACCGGTATTGATGCCCCCAGTTTGGGGTTTTTGCTTTACGTTGTATAAGGGTATTTCAATGTTTGGTCGATTAAAAGTTTTATGTCACTCCGCCGCGTGAATGTCAGTTTTTATAGTCGCTACTTGAATCGTCCTCTCAACCTCTCTCCTTCCACACACACCAAGCCCCGCCTCCTGTCACTCAAGAAGAGCGTTTTTTTCGCTCTTCCACGAGTCACAAACACTTGTCGCTCACTTGGACGTTCACATGGTCAATGTTGCAGATGCAACTTGATGTTGTTGACAACGATGCTGCTTTCCACTTTGCTTCTTAATATAAATCCTACAAACATTCTATACTTACACTATTCAATTGTGTATCTTACCGTCTTCAAACAGCTAGTTTGTCTTTTCTTAGCAAATTGTGGCAAAACAAATCGTGTTAGTCTCTAATGCTAATCACTAGTTTGCCAGCTAGCTAGCTAAATGTACTTAGTCAGAGCAAATGTAGCTAGCTAATACTGCCTGATACCAGTGCTGGTGTAGGCCTAGATCTTCTTGCCTGGCTACCCAGACTTGTTGCTCTGGCCAAATGCTACGCTCCGGATGTTAGTTTCTTCTCCACAATGAGTCTCGATCCGAGTACCTCTCTGACTCTTCACTGAATCGCTGGGTTGGGCCAGAGCCAGAACACATGTGGGTAAAGCAGGGAACACACTATCCAATCGTTGATGACTTTGTTTTGTACAACGCCCCTCGTGCCCCTTGTCACCACAAACAACTTCAATCGTGGCAGTCTCAGACTAAAGTATGTCTCGAACGACAGAGCAGAAGGATTGAGTGTGAGTCGTCAGGCTAGCTAGCAGGCTAGCATGTTGTTATGTTCTCCTGTTCTTCTTGATGCTATGTTCTAAATCAAAGAGGAATAGTCTAAGCATGAATATTTTAGCTGCACCAAAGCTACATCAGAAAGGAAGAGGCAAAGCGAGAGTGGTTAACTCCGCTCAAAATCTGTCCACATTAAGCAGATCATTCATCTGCTAAACGGGTCTCCCGAGTGGCTCAGTGGTTGTCTTAGAGGCATCTAGAGGCGTCACTGCAGTAGGCCATCATTGTGAATAAGAATTTGTTCTTAACTGACTTGCCTAGTTAAATAAGGTTACATTTAAAACATAAAAAAAAAATATTAAGCAAGTGAGGAGTTTTTGTATGGGGACAATGAGTGTCGAATTTAGTCAAGATAAAAATGATACATTGGCCTATTTATTTGTTACGAGTGAACTGAAATAAGTGTGATGCATGAGACATTGAGAAAAAAACACTTATATCAGAGTTGTCCCTGTTGAAATTCGAGATGGTCTATGCATATTCATGAGGCGAGCATTGCATCATAATCTCCACTGAATACAGGCGGTTAACGTCAAAACCCCTCATCGAATATTCATTAAAGTATTCAAACAACGAGATGTATCCACCAATCCAAAGAGAGAAATAAGCGGGAGCTTGACAGCCCTCCGTTCCGCTCTATGGACAACGAATCCCATTGTTAAGGGGCGGAGACACAAGCATCTCGTCATTACATCCAATATCTCTGTCTACATCAAGTAAGATACCATATTTAATGTTAAATCTAATTGTAACGGGATTCTTCCTGAGAAGGAGAGGTGGACCAAAATGCAACGTGGTTGAAGTTCATGTTTTTTAATAAGAAAACTAAACATGAACATAAATACAAAAACAATAAACGTGGAAAAACCGAAACAGCCCTATCTGGTGCAACAAACATAAAGACAGGAAACAACCACCCACAAAACCCAACACAAAACAGGCTACCTAAATATGGTTCCCAATCAGAGACAATGACTAACACCTGCCTCTGATTGAGAACCATATTCGCTAAAACATTTGTTCCATATCAATACATGTATAACAGTTGCTTGATGCTGCACAACTAAAACATACGTAATTCTACCTTGAGTAGTAGAATATAAATTGTAGTATTCGAGTGTAGTCATGCTCAGTCTCTCTCAGACACACAGACTTCGTGAGACGGGCTGAGTACAGTGGAAATTGAAACTTATAGCTTGGAGAATGACTATTTTCTGAAATGTCTGCATTTGCAGTGTTAGGAGATTGGTCAGTAAAGCAGAAACTTTGTAGGCTCTAAGAGGATCATGTTTAACTGCCATCATTCAGGCAACCACACACACACCAAGACCTACCATCCAATGTACTGTAACAAACACTATTTGTACAGCTACATTTTTTGTATTCATTAACACATTCCCCACAGGAATTGAACCCACAACCTTGATGTTGCTGGCACTATGCTCTTACCAACTAAGCCACATAATACCATTGTTATTTTTACTCTGCTGTGTGTGTGTGTGTGTGTGTGTGTGTGTGTGTGTGTGTGTGTGTGTGTGTGTGTGTGTGTGTGTGTGTGTGTGTGTGTGTGTGTGTGTGTGTGTGTGTGTGTGTGTGTGTGTGGTTGGTTGGTTACCGGGTAAAGTAGTTAACAGTTTTTTTTGTTAGTGTTGTTACGAGCAGCTATTCACCTCCAGTTTGTGTGTGTCCTGTGATAACATGGTATCCAGGCCCCACCATTGATCCCCAGTTTGACGGTGTGTTTGTGGAGCTTTTCAAAGAGCAGCCCAGGTTCAAGGCATTGATTGTCACACCATCACAGAGACTTTGTGTAAATGCTGATTGACAGGCCTGTCTTTTAATGTTGCCTTCGTTTAATCCACACAACTTTCAGATTGAGGTCCTCTCTTTGAGCTTTTCTCGAATCTCCTGTTCTTCCAAACCGTCTGTCTCTCAACGAAACTCGAGGAATTTTCCATTCGAAGAATAGGGCTGGCGACATTACCCCTCAAATTAGAGTTTTTTTTTTTGGTCCGCCTTCAGGATTGCCAGGCTAACAAAGGCGTCTGAAAGCCTGGAATAATTCGGCTCTCAGTTCTATTCTCTTAACAAGTTGGCCTTATTACCACGAGGCTGTGGGCACCAGATATCCATGACAGACACTTTCTATATGTCATGCTTTCACCCATGTTTGACGATGAATTCATCGAGCAATTAACAAAACACACCCACGTCATAGATGTTTCCTGTAAAAAAAAAAAGAAGTATTCTTATTTTATAAATCTCACTCTAATATAACTCACGTTCTCTTGTTTAATTCATGGGTGTCCAACCGTTGGGGCCTGAAAGCCTCCAGGCAGCTTACCACTCTGTGAGTTTTAGGGAGTAGCCAGCGAGGCGTTCCCGTGTTTTGAGTCATAAGGTTCTGGAAATGTTTTAACGAACGAACCTGATCTGTTGAGCACCACTGTTTGCCGACCAGCTTTTGTATTCACAGAATGAATGGATGTGTAATTGTTTGCTGTTGTAAGTGATCAGAGAGTTTAAGTGCAGGCTTTCAGCTAAACAGTCAGTCGGGTTGATGGGGAGTGATTGGGCCCAGCTATGTGGAAACCGGGGCCGTCCCTTCACCCATACAATTGCACAGCGTTCCCCTTCCGCTCACTGAACTTGACTGGGAGGTGTCAGAACATTGGGTTGGGGGAACTCTGGGGGTGCAGGGAGCAGCTGCTTCAGTCAGGTCATCTGTGTGATAATCATTTTGTTTGTTTATTTACTTCCATGTGACTTCTCCATAGCCTGGACTCTAGGTGTGTATGGGAGATTAGGGCCAGGGACCATTGGAGAAATAATGTTCCACAATTCACAACAACACATCCTGTTGACTGTGTTGTTTACTCAAATGGAATTGGAAACTAATCAACCACACATGTATGATTGTTGTGGATGGTTGCATTATTGTTTGGCTGTTTCACAATTCGACTGGATGGAGCTCAGCGTGCAAATTGTCTTTAATGAAAAAGGAAATATTGATGCTGGTTATACGACTGAGAGGCATGTCCCCCCCCCCCCCATATCTAAGTCGGTGCTGTCCGGGTGCAGTGTTATTGACAGAGCATGGGGGTTGTTGCGGGGGTGCCCAGTGGAGTGGTTAAATCTTCTCTTAACAGCGAGTGGGAAGCAGCATTAATCTGGCCCAGCTGGACAAAGGGAAATTCATGATCATTTACACTGACGACATAATCAGGCTTCACGCTGTCCTCCGATGCTAAATTGTTTCCTTTGTTCCACAGGATCTCCCTCTGTCTCTCTCTCTTTTTCTGACTCTCTCATTCTCTCTCTTTTTCATGTCGTTTTCTGTTAATGGTCATTAAGTGCCAGGTTTCCATGGAAACAGTCCATTTTGAGGGGGACTGTCTGGCAAGGTGTAAAAGTGGCCCCATGTTCAATATGGAGGCATTATCTCCTCTCAGTGTGAACTTCACTGTGTCACTCTGCCATTGGCAGGCAGGGGGCGGCTAGAGAACAAGGGGTTTGTGGTGGTGGACATCTCTATAGGAAGGTTTTACAGCGTATCTCTTCTGACCCTTAGACCGGACAACAACGTAGTCTACACACATACAATGGCCGTGCACACATGCTGCGCACACATTAGCATGGCGTGTTATTCAGCGCTAGCTCCTTATCTCCCGGGCCTGGTCTGTGTGGCTGGTCCCGTAAGGCCATCACTTTTAAGAGCAGTGACCCTGTTGGCAGGTTACATGGGGAGCCAGTGTGGTGTAATTAGGCCCTGCTCTGTGTGTAATGACTTGCTGCTCTCTATCAGCCCCAGCAGACAGCCACACACACTGACAGTCTGGGGGAAGGGTGGGGGGGGGGGGGGGGAAGAGGGAGGCGGAGGAGGGGTGTAACCAAGGAGGGGTATAACCTGTAGGCAAGCCTACAGGACACTATACAGTAGAAGGCTGTCTCTCCATTTCATTCTTCTCTCTCTCTCTCTCTCTCTCCCCCCCCCCAATGGGAGGTGAAAGTGAGTTTCTGAGTCAGTCAAAATCCCCATATGATTTATTGAAAGGCATAGGGTTAAATGTTCAATCTGGGGTGTTTTGGAAAGTAATCCGCGCGAGTTAAATTGTCTCTGAAATGTCCCTTCTCTCCCTCTTCTTTGTGGACACTGAGATTTGGGCAGAGTGTGTCAGCGGCAGCACAAAATGGCTGTCATCCCGACTGTCACTCAGGTGGGTGCTAGAGTTATGTTGTCAAAGCTCTACTCAACAAGGAATGTATTATATGAACCCCAAAATATTTTTGGGGGGGTTCTATACTCATAGCCGTTACACGTGGACTAAAAGGACACAAATTAGCCAGCTATAATTTAACGTAACCTAAATACATGATGATAATGTGAATGGCTAATATGCATATGAATGTGTAATATGTGGTATTAAGCATTTTGGGGCCTGGAGTGTGAGGCTATGAATCTCCCTAACCCCTCTATTTCCCCCCCCAGCTCAGTTTACATAACATTGCCCTACTACAGACCACCCTCCCAATATTCCACCGCGAAAATCCACGGTCCTCCAAAAACTCAGCCCATCCATTTGATTTAGTCATTGCCATCGCTGTAAACGGCTTACTTTCATCTCATTACTTATTTTGTATTTCATGATGTTTATTTTTTTTTTTATCAGAAGGGAATTTACTCTGGAGATTATGGATTACTGCTACTTTAATTTGCAGAGAGGGCTATATTATAGCAAAGCATGCGTTCATTTGGGGGGGGGGGGGGGGGGGACGGTTACCAAGAAGACCCAGGATGGGAACTCAGAGAGGAGAGAGATCAGACGTACTGTCGGTTGAAAATAACAACAGAAGGACAGGTCACGGGGCTGCGTCTGAAACCACGTCCTATTACCATATAGTGTCCTACATTTGACCACCGGGGCCCATAGGGACTATATAGGGAACAGCGTTCCGTTTCAGACAGGCAGCCTTGGTCACGAAGAACAGATCATGACAGCCAGGTCAGAAGCCAGTCAGATAAGATACAATATATACACAGTATATCAAGATGAGCCAGTCAATTCATTTAGCGGTGGTGTCAACCCAATTACACTGTCCCAGCATTAGAATGACCTTATGTGCGGATACATTGTCTGAAATGAAAGATAGGGCATCAGTTTCGGGCACTTAGTTTGACAGGTGCAGCGGAGGACCGAGAAGCCGGGAGGTCAGGTGAGACGGCGAAGACAGGAGGAAAGTCCCACAGAGTGATAGAGGAAGCGAGTGATGAGCGAGGCTTGTTACAGCGATAGCAGCGGTGTTGTGATGCGAGAATTCGGTCAGGGTGATGGACAGGTGCCACCAGCGGTGTGGAAGTGGAGTAGTAATTAGGGAGATGAGGAGGAAGTAAAGGAGACGCCAAGCAGAGAGGGGGGTTCATCTCTCCTCCTCAGCAGGGCTAGCACAGCCCTGATACGGAAGCACACGTGCACAAACACACACATACGCACGGACACTAGAGGCCGCCTGTCGGCTTCACCACTCTGCCGCCGCTGTGGGCTAATGTGATGGGATGGAAGATGAAAGTGGTATGATTGTGTGTTGGATATGGTTTCTGGCTGAACCATTAGAATGACAGCATATGTGCTGCTTTCGAAATGATATGCAGGGTTGGGCGAGGGAATAAGCGAGAGAGAAAGATGAAGAGTGGGAGGCTGAGAGAGAGTGGTGGGGGGGGGGTATAAGCGAGAGAGAAAGACGAAGAGTGGGAGGCTGAGAGAGAGCGGTGGGGGGGGAGTATAAGAAATATAGAGAATGTTTTGTTGCTGTCTATTTGAGAGAATCTATTGGATGAACAAAACTATTCAGTAACATCAGCAAGTAAATAAAAAAGAGTGTAGTTTATCTCTGTCTGAAATACCAATACCCTGAGAAAGAATGTAGGAGAGGAGTGCTGATCCACATTCCTCACTTCTCTCTCTCTCTCTCTCTCTATCTCTATCTCTATCATTCTTTCTCTCTCTCTCTCTCTCTCTCTCTCTCTCTCTCTCTCTCTCTCTCTCTCTCTCTCTCTCTCTCTCTCTCTCTCTCTCTCTATCATTCTTTCTCTCTCTCTCTCTCTCTCTCTCTCTCTCTCTCTCTCTATCATTCTTTCTCTCTCTCTCTCTCTCTCTCTCTCTCATTCCTTCTCTCTCATTCCTTCTCTCTCTCGACTCTCTCACAATAAGGCGGTTATAGTGTGTATGTCTGGGAGCAGAAACAGGCACGCTGGCTGGCCGTGGGGGGAGTTTGTTTAGTTGAACACTGTATGTTACTTCTCTATGACCGTTTGATTCTGCTGAAAGGGGATCATTAATGGGAGTAGTTACAGCAAGTGACTGCTTGCCGAGTCCATCTGGCCTCGTTTCGTCAGTCTGTGTGTTTGTATGGCTGTGTCTTGGGGGGGGTGGGGGTGTCAGGTTATATTAGAGAGGCTATTCATACTGTCGTGGAGTTAGTTTGTTAGTAAGTTGGTGATGTGGACACCAGGGAACTTGAAGCTCTCAACCTGCTCCACTACAGCCCCGTCTATGAGAATGGGGGCGGTGCCCGGTCCTCCTGTTTCCTGTAGCCCACCATCATCTTATGAATGAGATCTGAATGAGGGGTCGAACTGTTCTAGAGTCTCGAGTCAATCCCGATTGGCCGCTGGACTATGCCAGGGTATGAAGGAAGAGTTGGACGGGTGCCGCGATGTGAGTGTGAATGAGCTCTGGCATGTATCAGTCAGACAGGTTTGGTAGAGGGAGCTCTCCACTCATTACAATCAGCACAGTACCAGTCAGTTACTGTTAGAGTTTGTTCAGCGGCAGCATAATTCCAGCTGGCAGACATACAGGTGATGGTGATGGATACAACCTGTGAATGGGTGTGGACATTCAGGTGGATGCAGTGCCTCTGTCCTTGGTTCTGCTAGGTAGATCGGACAGAATGTTGTGTACACCAATGCCTGACTGCGTGCCATAGTGCTGTGTGTGTGTTTGTGACTTGTCTACTTTGTTCTTTATCTTAGTTGACAGTCCCTCTGATCACGTTACGCATCATGTTCTCTCTCTCTCTCTCTCTCTCTCTCGCTTTCTCTCTTTCTGGCTACTCTCTCTCTCTTTGTCTCTCTCTCTCTTTGTCTCCTCTGTGTCTCTCTTTGTCTCTCTCTCTTTCTCTCTCTCTCTCTCTTTGTCTCTCTCTCTGTGTCTCTCTTTGTCTCTCTCTTTGTCTCTCTTTGTCTCTCTCCCGCTCTTTGTCTTTCTCTCTCTCTCTGTCTCTCTCTCTCTCTCTTTGTCTCTCTCTCTCTCTCTCTCTCTCTCTCTCTCTCTTTGTCTCTCTTTGTCTTTCTTTCTCTCTCTCTCTCTCTCTCTCTCTCTCTCTCTCTCTCTCTCTCTCTCTCTCTCTGTGTCTCTCTCTCTGTCTCTCTCTCTCTCCCTCTGTGTCTCTCTCTCTCTCTTTGTCTCTCTCTTTGTCTCTCTCTTTGTCTCTCTCTGTGTCTCTCTATCTTTGTCTCTCTCTCTTTGTCTCTCTCTCTCTCTTTGTCTCTCTCTCTCTCTCTGTATCTCTCTCTCTCTTTGTCTCTCTCTCTCTCTCTCTGTATCTCTCTCTCTCTTTGTCTCTCTCTCTCTCTCTCTGTCTCTCTCTCTCTCTTTGTCTCTCTCTTTGTCTCTCTCTTTGTCTCTCTCTGTGTCTCTCTATCTTTGTCTCTCTCTCTCTCTCTTTGTCTCTCTCTCTCTTTGTCTCTCTCTCTCTCTCTCTGTATCTCTCTCTCTCTTTGTCTCTCTCTCTCTCTCTCTTTTTTGCTCTCTCTGCTGCATCTCTAATCTAAGCCTCTCCCTCAGGGCTAGTGTGTGTAAATATTCAGACTGTGATGAGAGCCCAGAATGCATCATGCTCAGTGTGTTCGACTCAGTGAACCAGCTTTGTAGTTGATCACTCTGGCTTGGATCACTGTTGAGTTGTACTTCTTTATTTGGACCATTTGAGTCAAATTGTTGAGTTGTTTTGGTCCTTGGCAGATAGGCCTATGTCAATGTGATATTTCCATGTATGTTTTTTGGTGCTGTTTTTAGTGGTGGCTGGCTGGTTGTGTATGCGTTGTGGCATGTACACTGACTGTACAAAACATTAATATTGAGTTGCACCCCCATGGACTCTACAAGGTGTCGAAAGCGTTCCACAGGGATGCTGGCCCATGTTGACTCCAACGCTTCCCACAGTTGTGTCAAGTTGTCTGGATGTCCTTTGGGTGGTGGACCATTCTTGATACACACGGGAAACGGCTGAGCGTGAAAAACCCAGTGGCGCTGCAGTTCTTGACACAAACCTGGCACCTACCACCATACCCCGTTCAAAGGCACTTAAATATTTTGTCTTGCCCAATCACCCTCTGAATGGCACACATACACAATCCATGTCGCAATTGTCTCAAGGCCTAAGAATCTCTCTCTAACCAGTCTCCTCCTCTTCATCTACACGGATTGAAGTGGATTTAAGGTGACATCAATAAGGGATCACAGCTTTTTCACCTGGATTCTTAATGTTTTGAACACTCAGTGTCTATGTCATGTATCGACAATCTAAATTGAAGATTGATTGAATGTATGTGGCCGGGTGTTTTCCTCTCTTCGACGTCAGAACGTGAACGCTCTGACGGACACATTAGGGCCACCGTAGCAGTCAACAGTCCTGCTCCGTCTCACTGAACTCCTCTGGAAGCTGGAGTCAGCGCCGGCGCCCCTGACTGTTCTGTGCTCTCAGTCTTATTGAGCGATGACGTCGGTCCTGGCGGTCCTGGTGTGTTGGGTTTTATCGAGCTCCTCCGGGGGTCTTCCCGAGCTGTGCCCGAGCCGTGCCGTACCGTTGGTTCCCCCTGCCTGTGTTCTCTCTTATTGAACTGTTCCCGGGGCCTGTGGATGCTGGCTCCGTCTGCTCGGCAGAGCCCTCTAATATTCCTTAATGATGCGGCATCTGTCTCTGTCACCCTCAGCCGGCACCAGCCAGGCGCCTTCTACTGTGGCTGACTTCACCGAGCGATAAGAAGTCCTGCTGCCAGAGAAACCAGCAGAGATCCCCCAACAAACAACTCTCATTTCAACAAAGCGGGCGGCGAACATAATTGTCTTTTTTTCTTTCTTTAAAATATATATATATTTTTTGGAGTGATTTCTGAGATAGTGAACGCAGAGGTGTTTGAAATTGTTTTGCCGCTTTGGCAACACTTATTCAGGGAACTGGAGTGGAGTCGCAGACGTGGGAGAGACGGTGAGTTGTGATTGGACAAGCAGAAAACGGTGGCTCTCTGATTGCATAAGGATGTTTTAACAGATTCTCTGGAATGCTGCCACCCCACTCTTTCCCCATCTGTGTGTTTACACTCACACACTCTGAGCTTGGCACACAGGAACTAGTTATCATAGCTAATGATCAGTGTGTGAGTGCACCACACATGTCTATGTGTGTGTGTGTGTGTGTGTCACTCTCATGACTGCCAGGGAGAGCATATTGGCATGGATTGGCATGCCCGCTCTCTCGGATCCTATGTTAGTGTTGTGAGCAGCCGGCTCCATTGGCCCTATCCACACTGCAGAGCCACCACAACTGCCAGTTTCCTCCTCTGCTGTGTGAATGACAGTCGTACCCAGGAAACTGTCTGGGCATCGTAGGCGTGACTCAGTCACATCGCTGATACCCGTGTCTTTTTTCCCCGTGAAGTCAGTCCAATTCACACATTTCATGATTTGAGTTTCTGCCACTGCTAGGACGCACATCCTATTTCAACAGTATTCAATTTTCCTCTTCTGAATAAATCGCAAAATAAATCACCAGTCACGTCTAGGGTTGGCTACATCGAAAGTAATGAATGCTGCTGAGAGTGTCAGTATGATTTCAGATGGAAACTGCACAGGGGGCTGTAATGCAAATATCTAACTTAACTGAAAATGTCATATTTTTACTCAACTGTAGCCTGGCGTTTCCCCGGTCCAAATATATTTCTCTCCAAATACTGTATAATCCAACCAACGTCAGCTTTCTAGTCATAGTCAGACTGGTTGTGTGGGTCTTTCTACAACCGAGTGTCTCCTAGCTGAAGTCAATCGCTAAAAAGCTCTCAGACATCATCTCACTGAGGCTTTTGTTCTCAAAGGTCTTCAGTGGTGGTCAATCATCTCAGACCCAGAGTATTACCACGAGATGTCAATCACTTACGTCTGTTACCTACAATGAACGTTCCCAGCAGCCACTGGTTTAGAACTCTGTATGGTTGACAACACAATACCCATCACATTTTTGTAAAAGCCTCCTATCCCACCAGTTGAGGCTGTAATGACCATTGGTGTTTCCTAAAATGGCAGCCGATTCCCTATGTAGTGCACTACTTTTGACCAGGGCCCTTAGGGTGCACTACATTGTATACATAGGGAATAGGGTGCCATTTCTCTCTCTCTCTCTCTCTCTCTAGAGATACAGTACCTGGATCTAGCTCTCTATGGTGCTAGCATCTGTCAGAGCTGTGAGCACAATACAACACAATCCTACTTTGTTTGTCTCCATGGAGCTGTTATCATGGCGTTGCAGTGGGAACACACTACAAGCACACAAACAGACAGGTTTGGGCCCATCGATTCAGCTAGAGATATAGTAGTCTAGTGAGACATACGACATGGTGCAATATGCTGTGTGTATGTGGCTTCCAGAAGAGGGTGCTAGCTGGGTGCTTGGTTCCAAATAGAATCCTTTCAAGTTCCATGTAGAACCCTGTGTAGAAATGTTTCTCCAGTGCTGTGAAAACGTGTTTGCTCTCTACTTTTGCATATTTTTGATACTGAATGTTATCAGATCTTCACAACCAAATCCTAATATTAGATCAAGGGAACCTGAGTGAACAAATTGCACAACAATTACATACTTATTTCATTTATTTCATAAACAAAGTTATGCAACACCCAATGCCCCTGTGTGAAAAAGTAATTGCCCCCCTTACACTCTTCAAACTTCCTGTAGTTGTTGATCAGTCTCTCACATTGCTGTGGAGGGATTTTGGCCCACTCTTCCACACTTTAACTCAGTGACATTTGTGGGCTGTCAAGCTTGAACGGCTCTTTTCAAGTCCTGTCACAACATCTCAATTCTCTCAATACAAAATGTCATATGTGTTGCCTTTTTAGACGTTTTCATGTAGACTTGATTGTGTGTTTTGGATCACTGTCTTGCTGCACTTCAGCTTCAGCTCACAGACGGATGGCCTGACGTTCTCCTGTAGAATTCTCTGATACAGCGCAGAATCATGCTTCCTTCTATTAAAGTTGTCCAGGTCCTTAGGCAGCAAAGCATCTCCAATACCACCACCCTGCTTGACCGTTGGTTCTTAGTGTGGAATCGCCAGGCATAATGGGACCCATGTTGTCCAAAAAAAGTGATCATTTTGACTCATCTGTCCATAAAACATTCTTCCAAAAGTCTTGATGATCATCCAGGTGCTTCCAGGTGCTTTGTGGGAAAACTTGAGTCCACTTTGTGGGCAAGATGGTATCAGGTATGAAGGAAGACCCAGATGCAGACCACGTTGAATGAACAGTAGTTTCATCTTCTAACAGGGGCAGGCAACAGACAGGTCGAGGCAGGCAGGGGTCAGAAAACCAGAGGTCGGGTAACAGTACCGGACCTCAGCCAGAGCTCAGGGTCGGGTCAGGCGGAGATCGGTAACCCAGAGGGGGGCAGAGGTACAGGTCGGCAGGCTCGGGGTCGGGTCAGGCGGAGATCGGTAACCCAGAGGGGGGCAGAGGTACAGGTCGGCAGGCTCGGGGTCGGGTCAGGCGGAGATCGGTAACCCAGAGGGGGGCAGAGGTACAGGTCGGCAGGCTCGGGGTCGGGACAAGCAAAGATCAAAAACTGGGAGGGCAAGAAAATAAAAAAAGAAGAAAAAATAAAAAGCAGGCGCTGAACCACTAAACGCTGGTTGACTCGAACAAACAAGACGAACTGGCAACAGACAAACAGAGAACACAGGTATAAGTACACAGGAGATAATGGGGAAGATGGGTAACACCTGGAGGGAGTTGGACACCAGCACAAAGACAGGTGAAACAGATCAGGGCGTGACAGATGGGTCCCATTATGTCTGGTGAAAACCAAACACTTTTAGGTTCTAGATAAGACAATCTGTGCAGTTATAATGAATATATCTCATGAAAAAGAAGAGAATAAAATACAAAAGCTGGAAGGATATTGATGCAGGTTGACCTTATTCACTTTTTTGTTTGTTAATGTTCTGAAGCACGTCTCCAAACTATCTGAGTGTTAAGACTGTGTCTGTAATAGCGGCTGTACGATTCCCATGAATCTCAGTGAGGAAGAGAGAGGCCCACAGAGCACCGCCGCACATTAAGGGAATTCATATTGATTTAAAAACAAATTTGACATGGTTTTTAAAATCGACTTGGAAAATGCATCACTTAAAAAGAGCCAGGGGTTTGCAGTCTGTCAATGGAGCAGAGCAAACTTCACTCTTGCTTTCTGCTTTAATAAGATTCCGCTAATGGCTTCTACCACCTTGAGAAAAGCCCTCCTCTCAAATGGCGTGTCTGTGCGTGCACACACGCACGTGCTCACCTGATTATTGGTCTGTGGCTGTGAGGGTTGCCTCATCTTGCACTGGGGCTAATTACTTGTGGGGTCTATGTGTGCGAGCGTGTGTGCGAGCGAGCGTGCGTATGTGTGTGTCAGTGCATTGGTGAGTTACACAGTGCAGGCTAATGACTTCTCCTGGGTGGGTATTTGAAGCACGGGAACAGAAACAAACTAGGGAATAGAAACACCCGTCTGTTTTAAAACTTCATAAAGGAGAAAAAACCTGTGTCTGTATTTGAAGTACCAGTCAAAAGTTCAGACGCCTACTTATTCAAAGGTTTTTCTTGATTTTTTACTATGTTCTACATTGTAGAATAATAGTGAAGACATCAACACTATCAAATAACACCTATGGAATCATGTAGTAACAAAAAAAAGTGTTAAACAAATCCAAATAGATTGCAGATTTTATATTCGGTATTCTGTCAACCAGCTTAATGAGGAATGCTTTTCCAACAGTCTTGAAGGAGTTCCCACATATACTGAGCACTTGTTGGCAGCTTTTCCTTCACCCTGCTGTCCTTCAACTCATCCCAAACCATCTCAATTGGGTTGAGATCGGGTGATTTGTGGAGGCCAGGTCATCTGATGCAACACTTCATCCCTCTCCTTCTTGGTCAAATAGCCCTTACACAGCCTGGAGGTATGTTGGTTCATTGTCCTTATAAAAAACAAATGATAGTCCCACTAATCAGATAGGATGGCGTATCGCTGCAGATTCCTGTGGTAGCCATGCTGGTTTAGTGTGCCTTGAATTCTAAATAAATCACAGACAGTGTCACCAGCAAAGCACCCCCACACCATTGCACCTCTTCCTCCATGCTTCATGATGGGAACCACAAATGCAGAGATCATCCGTTCACCTACTCTGCATCTCACAAAGACACAGCGGTTGGAATCAAAAATCTCAAATTTGGACTCATCAGACCAAAGGACAGATTTCCACCTGTCTAATGTCCATTGGTCATGTTTCTTGGCCCAATCAAGTCTCTTCTTCTTATTGGTGTCCTTTATTGGTGGTTTCTTTGCAGCAATTTGACCATGAAAACCTGCCAAAGTTCCCACCATTTCTCCTTTACCCAAATCCAGATAGCTGATGTTCTGAAAGAGCTGCAAAATCCGGACCCCTACAAATCAGCCGGGCTAGACAATCTGGACCCTCTCTTTCTAAAATTATCTGCCGAAATTGTTGCAACCCCTATTACTAGCCTGTTCAACCTCTCTTTCGTATCATCTGAGATTCCCAAAGATTGGAAAGCTGCCGTGGTCATCCCCCTCTTCAAAGGGGGTGACACTCTAGACCCAAACTGCTACAGGACTATATCTATCCTACCCTGTCTTTCTAAGGTCTTCGAAAGCCAAGTTAACAAACAGATTACTAAACATTTCGAATCCCACCATACCTTCTCCGCTATGCAATCTGGTTTCAGAACTGGTCATGGGTGCACCTCAGCCACGCTCAAGGTTCTAAACGACATCATAACCGCCATCGATAAGAGACGTTACTGTGCAGCCGTATTCATCGACCTGGTCAAGGCTTTCGACTCTGTCAATCACAACATTCTTATTGGCAGACTCGACAGCCTTGGTTTCTTAAATGATTGCCTCGCCTGGTTTACCAACTACTTATCTGATATAGTTCAGTGTGTCAAATCGGAGTGCCTGTTGTCCGGGGTTCAATTCTCAGCCCAACCCTCTTTTCTGTATACATCAATGATGTCGCTCTTGCTGCTGGTGATTCTCTGATCCACCTCTACACAGACGACACCATTCTGTATACTTCTGGCTCCTCCTTGAACACTGTGTTAACTAACCTCCAGACGAGCTTCAATGCCATACAACTCTCCTTCCGTGGCCTCCAACTGCTCTTAAACGCAAGGAAAACGAAATGCATGCTGTTCAATCGATCACTGCCCGCACCTGCTCGCCCGTCCAGCATCACTACTCTGGACGGCTCTGACTTAGAATACGTGGACAACTACAAATACCTGGGTGTCTGGTTAGACTGTAAACTCTCCTTCCAGACTCACATTAAGCATCTCCAATCCAAAATTAAATCTAGAATCGGCTTCCTATATCGCAACAAAGCATCCTTCACTCAGGCTGCCAAACACACCCTCGTAAAAATGACCATCCTACCGATCCTCGACTTCGGTGATGTCATCTATAAAATAGCCTCCAACACTCTACTCAACAAACTGGATGCAGTCTATCACAGTGCCATCCGTTTTGTCACCAAAGCCCCATACACTACCCACCATTGCGACCTGTACGCTCTTGTTGGTTGGCCCTCGCTTCATACTCGTCGCCAAACCCACTGGCTACAGGTTATCTACAAGTCTCTGCTCGGTAAAGCCCTGCTTTATCTCAGCTCACTGGTCACCATAGCAGCATCCACTCGTAGCACGCGTTCCAGCAGGCATATCTCACTGGTCACCCCCAAAGCCAATTCCTCCTTTGGTCATCTTTCCTTCCAGTTCTCTGCTGCCCATGACTGTAACGAATTGCAAAAATCTCTGAAGCTGGAGACTCACATCTCCCTCACTAGCTTTAAGCACCAGCTTTCAGAGCAGGTTACAGATCACTGCACCTGTACATAGCCCATCTGTAAACAGCCCATCTATCTACCTACCTCATCCCCATACTGGTATTTATTTATTTTGCTCCTTTGCACCCCAGTATCTCTACCTGCACATTCATCTTCTGCCGATCTACTACTCCAGTGTTTAATTACTATATTGTACTATATGGCCTATTTATTTCCTTAACTTACCTCATTTGCACTTTTTGTTTTCTTTTGTTCTACTGTATTATTGACTGTATGTTTTGTTTATTCCATGTGTAACTCTGTGTTGTATGTGTCGAATTGCTATGCTTTATCTTGGCCAGGTCGCAGTTGCAAATGAGAACTTGTTCTCAACTAGCCTACCTGGTTAAATAAAGGTGAAAAAAAAATAATAATAAAATATTTATAAAAATGAATGCCTGATTCACGCAGTCTCCTCTGAACAATTGATGTTGAGATGTGTCTGTTACTTGAACTCTGTGAAGCACTTATTTGGGCTGAGGTGCTGGTAACTCTAATGAACTCTGATTCTTCCTTTCCCGTTGCGGTCCTCATGAGAGCCAGGTTCATCATAGGCATGATGGTTTTTGCGATTGTACTTTAAGAAACTTTCAAAGTTCTTTACATTTTCCATATTAACTGACCTTCATGTCTTAAAGTAATTCTGGACTGTCATTTCTCTTTGCTTATTTGAGCTGTTCTTGCCATAATATGGACTTAGTCTTTTACCAAATAGGGCTGTCTTCTGTATACCGCCCCTACAACACAACTGATTGGCTCCAACGCATTAATAAGGAAAGTAAGGACATTCCATAAATTAACTTTTAACAAGGCACACCTGTTAATTTAAATGCATTCCAGGTGACTACCTCATGAATCTGGTTGAGAGAATGCCAATAGTGTGCAAAGCTGTCATCAATGCAAAGGGTGGCTACTTTGAAGAATCTCAAGTATAAAATATATTTAGATTTGTTTCAAACTTCTTTGGTTACTACATGATTCCATATGTGTTATTTCCTAGTTTCGATGTCTTCACTATTACTCTACAATGTAGAAAATAGTACAAATAAAGAAAAACCCTTGAATGAGCAGTATGTTCAGATCTTCCTTGGGAAAGAGCTCGTCTGACCTCAATGGGACTTTCTGGTTAAATCCAGGTTCAATACAAAATCTCCTTGACCATAAAATGGCTGCCTTTGTAACCTAACAGTAATCTATCAGGGGACAGACACAAGACCACTATAGGTAATCTAGCTAAAGTGTTTAGTTGGCATGGCCGGTGCCTGTTCTTGGCTCATCTCCATGAGGGCCAGGGGAGGGAGAGGAGACTGCTACTGGCTGGCTCTCTGCCCACCCACCTTTTAGCCTGACAAAGATAGATCATTTTTCTCTTCTAATCACTGCACGCCAAACACGTAAATCTCACCGGAAAAATAGCTCATGTCAGCGATAGATCTATATTACCCCGTCCACCCCTTTTCAGGAAGTAACAGAGGAAGTAAATCAGGCTTATGTGCTTGTGTTTCACTTTGATTAATGCACCAATCAAGAGAGTGGATGTAAAGCACATTCCCACACATTGCCTTGAAGGAGGCAATGGGGCTGCTCCATAATACATATACATGTACTGTACACAGCCTAATCACAGCCTAATCACATAACAGGTACATGAAACGTGTTCACAAAATAGTCCCTACTACAAACCCGCCAACGCATAGCGAGGGTGGTTTTGCGGTGTGAGTGTGTGCCTTGTTGACGAACAGTGCAGTGTCTTATAGGGCAATCAGGCTCAAGGGACCACAGAGCCTGTTTTGTCTGTCTGCCTGCCAGAGCCCCGACCCAGGACTGCTGCTGAGGACGGCTGAGTCAGGTGAAACAGAAGATTCTGGGAGAGGAGGATAATCTTCCCAAGTGCATTTTCTTTGGAATCCTACATCCCCATAGCCTATAGGGTAGCACTGCTTTTGGCCAGAGCCCATGAGGTTGTACACAGCCTCACTGTGTAGCCAAACATCTGTCATGATTCTGGCTTCTGGTTGGCTGTCTGTACCCTGGTCACAAGCCTCCGTCTTTGTCTCTCCCTATTGTATTTGTCATCCCTTTCCACTAATGGATCGTGGATATTTAGCTTGTGTTTGTAGTTAGTGGCTGGCTTGATATTACCCCAGAAACCTCAGCTGGTTACACTGTTCGATAAAGGACAGTTCTGTCCTATTAGCTACAGTAAATGTCCTGCCAAGTATGTACTATGTTGAAAATGGACAGCATAGCAATGGCCAGTGTTTTCGTGTCACGTTCAAAATAAACATGGGCTCCTATGACCCAGTTCATCAACTGACAGCCATTTTGAACTGACCTTTGACTCCTGTGTTCCCTTTTGTAGATTTACAATGAGAAGAAGAGCCAGTTTGACATCAAGAGGAACAATCCCAAGGACCTGGTGGAGAGGGTGGCACGAGACATCGCCAAGCTGCTCACTAGCAAGAGGAGAGCCCTGGAGGTAAGATGATGCTCCTGCCGCACCTGACAGAGAGGAGACATTCCGGGAGGGGGGGGGGGGGGGGGGGGGGAATAGTTATTTCCATATAGGAACATGCTGGAGGGGTTAGTTTCATATCTTCTTAAAGGGTTTGAGGGTTTACGAAGGGAACGAAATGCCCTTGAAGATAGTTGTGCTATTCTAGTGACTGAAGGGAAAGATCCAGAGAGGAGTGGGGAGTGTTTTAGAGGTGACCGTTGAGGGGAGACAATTATTTCCATCAAATGCCCTCTGACTGGTTTGTTTCATGCACCCTGTGCCGAGTCTCAACCCCCCCCCCCCCCACCCCCCACCCTCCAAGAGAGAGCAGAGAGAAAATATTCCAAATCATGATATATTCACTGTTTGAACTGATCCCGAAAAATGTGATTTGTAAAAGATTCTGCTTTATTAGGCAGTCTAACAAAGCAGTTCATTGCTTGTTTGGCTCAAACCGCCTGCGCATTCACATGTGCAGGACACTGTGAAAGCGCCATTATACCTAACCAGATCTGCGTTTGATGATCAGAGTTTTGTATCCATTATATTAGAGCTTTGTTGGTGCGTTTTCTGTAATGTTGTTGGCGAATGTCCTCTGAAGGGAATTAGAGGTTAGAGTTCACGAACATTTGCACGCTGCATGTTCACACATTGAGGGTAAACACACACACACACACACACACACACACACACACACACACACACACACACACACACACACACACACAGTGCAGAGATGCACACATAGAGCTCTAAAACCTACAGGAAGAGTGGAGCCACAGAGCCATACTGCTCTGAGAGGGGATGAGAGAGAGAGAGAGAGAGAGAGAGAGAGAGAGAGAGAGAGAGAGAGAGAGAGAGAGATGTCTTTATTCTTTTGGAACGTCTGTGAGTGTAATGTTTACTGTTCATTTTGATTGTTTATTTCACTTTTGTTTATTATCTACTTCACTTGCCTTGGCAATGTTAACATGTGTTTCCCATGCCAATAAAGTCCTTAAACTGAACTGAAATTGAATTGAATTGAATTGAGAGAGAGTGTATGAGAGAGAGAGAGAGGGAGAGGGAGTGCAGGGCGTTGTGGTGGAGGAAGGTAGACTACTCCTCTCTCCTTCTGTCTGTGCTGCCCTCAAAGGTGCCCTCAAGGCAAAAGTGCTGCTGTTTTCACCAGCCAAGCCTCTTGAATGGACAGTTGAGGATAGATTTGAACAACACGGTGTCTTACAGGAGAAGGCACAGTAACCCCGAGCATCACAGCACAGCCTCTTAAAGGGACAGGCAGCATGGATAATTCTGTAGCACGGACCCTTAAAGAGGAAAGGTACTGTATCACAACGTGCCCTGTGGTCATGCCGTGCGTGGGAATGAAATTGGACTGGCACTGACCTTCCGGCCCGTTTTGGCAGGGGTGCCCTGTGAGCTCAGTGTAGTGCAGTGCCCACGCCTCTCCCCTCCCTGTGCCTGTGTGCCCATTGTGCCCTTCGTTCCCATCCCCCTGTTGGCCTAACCTCCTGGACCACACTGTCACCTCACATCCCATCTCCACTGCTCACTCAGGAGGGAGCAGAGCAAACGAGGTGAAAAAAAGAAGGGATGGAATGAGAATGTCCACCCGAGGCTCAGGAAAAACCAGCGAAATGATGTTCAGAAATTCATAGATTTAAAAATGAGCAACAAGGCAGAGAGAGATGGAGGGTGAGAGAGAGAGGAGAGAGAGCGAGGCAGAGGGAAAGAAATGGAGGGAAAGTGTGAGATGGAGTAAGAAAGATATGGAGAAAGAGAGAGATGGTTGGAGAGAAAGAGCAAGAGAGAAAGGGAAAACATTTGAGGAGCAAAAGGAAAAGAAAAAGAGCAGGAGTAAGGAGAGGAAGGAGAGAACAGAGGAAGGAGAGAACAGAGAGAGGAGAGAACAGAGGGAGGAGAGAACAGAGGGAGAGAACAGAGGAAGGAGAGAACAGAGAGAGAGGAGAGAACAGAGAGAGAGGAGAGAACAGAGAGAGGAGAGAACAGAGAGAGGAGAGAACAGAGGGAGGAGAGAACAGAGGAAGGAGAGAACAGAGGAAGGAGAGAACAGAGGGAGGAGAGAACAGAGGGAGAGAACAGAGGGAGAGAACAGAGGGAGGAGAGAACAGAGGGAGGAGAGAACAGAGGGAGGTGAGAACAGAGGGAGGAGAGAACAGAGGGAGGAGAGAACAGAGGAAGGAGAGAACAGAGGAAGGAGAGAACAGAGGGAGGAGAGAACAGAGGGAGGAGGGAACAGAGGAAGGAGAGAACAGAGGGAGGAGAGAACAGAGGGAGGAGAGAACAGAGGGAGGAGAGAACAGAGGGAGGAGAGAACAGAGGAAGGAGAGAACAGAGGGAGAAGAGAACAGAGGGAGGAGAGAACAGAGGGAGGAGAGAACAGAGGGAGGAGAGAACAGAGGAAGGAGAGAACAGAGGGAGGAGAGAACAGAGGGAGGAGAGAACAGAGGGAGGAGGGAACAGAGGAAGGAGAGAACAGAGGAAGGAGAGAACAGAGAAAGGAGAGGAGAACAGAGAGAGGAGAGAACAGAGAGAGGAGAGAACAGAGAGAGGAGAGAACAGAGGAGGAGAGAACAGAGGGAGGAGAGAACAGAGGGAGGAGAGAAACAGAGGGAGGAGAGAACAGAGGGAGGAGGAGAACAGAGGGAGGAGAGAACAGACAGAGGAGGAGAGAACAGAGGGAGAGAGAACAGAGGAGGAGAGACAGAGGGAGGAGAGAACAGAGGGAGGAGAGAACAGAGGGAGGAGAGAACAGAGGGAGGAGAGAACAGAGGAGGAGAGAACAGAGGGAGGAGAACAGAGGGAGGAGAGAACAGAGGGAGGAGAGAACAGAGGAAGGAGAGAACAGAGGAAGGAGAGAACAGAGGAAGGAGAGAACAGAGGAAGGAGAGAACAGAGGGAGGAGAGAACAGAGGAAGGAGAGAACAGAGGAAGGAAGGAGAGAACAGAGGAAGGAAGGAGAGAACAGAGGAAGGAGAGAACAGAGGAAGGAGAGAACAGAGGAAGGAGAGAACAGAGGAAGGAGAGAACAGAGGAAGGAGAGAACAGAGGAAGGAAGGAGAGAACAGAGGAGGAGAGAACAGAGGAAGGAAGGAGAGAACAGAGGAAGGAAGGAGAGAACAGAGGAAGGAAGGAGAGAACAGAGGAAGGAAGGAGAGAACAGAGGAAGGAAGGAGAGAACAGAGGAAGGAGAGAACAGAGGAAGGAGAGAACAGAAGGAGGAGAGAACAGAGGAAGGAGAGAACAGAGGGAGGAGGGAACAGAGGGAGGAGGGAACAGAGGAAGGAGAGAACAGAGGAAGGAGAGAACAGAGGGAGGAGAGAACAGAGGAAGGAGAGAACAGAGGGAGGAGAGAACAGAGGGAGGAGAGAACAGAGGGAGGAGAGAACAGAGGGAGGAGAGAACAGAGGGAGGAGAGAACAGAGGGAGGAGAGAACAGAGGGAGGAGAGAACAGAGGAAGGAGAGAATAGAGGAAGGAGGGAACAGAGGAAGGAGAGAACAGAGGAAGGAGAGAACAGAGGAAGGAAGGAGAGAACAGAGGAAGGAAGGAGAGAACAGAGGAAGGAGGAGAGAACAGAGGAAGGAAGGAGAGAACAGAGGGAGGAGAGAACAGAGGGAGGAGAGAACAGAGGAAGGAGAGAACAGAGGAAGGAGAGAACAGAGGGAGGAGAGAACAGAGGAAGGAGTCAACAGAGGAAGGAGAGAACAGAGGAAGGAAGGAGAGAACAGAGGAAGGAAGGAGAGAACAGAGGAAGGAAGGAGAGAACAGAGGAAGGAAGGAGAGAACAGAGGGAGGAGAGAACAGAGGGAGGAGAGAACAGAGGGAGGAGAGAACAGAGGGAGGAGAGAACAGAGGAAGGAAGGAGAGAACAGAGGGAGGAAGGAGAGAACAGAGGAAGGAAGGAGAGAACAGAGGAAGGGAGGAGAGAACAGAAGGAGGAGAGAACAGAAGGAGGAGAGAACAGAGGGAGGAGAGAACAGAGGAAGGAGAGAAAAGAGAGAGGAGAGAACAGAGGGAGGAGAGAACAGAGGAAGGAGAGAACAGAGGAAGGAGAGAACAGAGGAAGGAGAGAACAGAGGGAGGAGAGAACAGAGGGAGGAGAGAACAGAGGGAGGAGAGAACAGAGGAAGGAGAGAAAAGAGGGAGGAGAGAACAGGAGGAGAGAACAGAGGAAGGAGAGAACAGAGGGAGAGAGAACAGAGGGAGGAGAGAACAGAGGAAGGAGAGAAAACAGAGAGGAGAGAACAGAGGGAGGAGAGAACAGAGGAAGGAGAGAACAGAGGGAGGAGAGAACAGAGGGAGGAGAGAACAGAGGAAGGAGAGAACAGAGGGAGGAGAGAACAGAGGAAGGAGAGAACAGAGGGAGGAGAGAACAGAGGGAGGAGAGAACAGAGGAAGGAGAGAAAAGAGAGAGAGAACAGAGGAAGGAGAGAACAGAGGGAGGAGACAACAGAGGAAGGAGAGAACAGAGGAAGGAGAGAACAGAGGGAGGAGAGAACAGAGGAAGGAGAGAACAGAGGAAGGAGAGACCAGAGGAAGGAGAGAACAGAGGAAGGAGAGAACAGGAGGAGAGAACAGGAGGAGAGAACAGAGGGAGGAGAGAACAGAGGGGGGGAGAACAGAGGGAGGAGAGAACAGAGGAAGGAGAGAACAGGAGGAAAGAACAGAGGGAGGAGCGAACAGAGGCAGGAGAGAACAGAGGGAGGAGAGAACAGAGGAAGGAGAGAACAGGAGGAGAGAACAGAGGGAGGAGAGAACAGAGGGAGGAGAGAACAGAGGGAGGGGAGAACAGAGCGAGGAAAGCACAGAGGGAGGAAAGAACAGAGGGAGGAGAGAACAGGAGGAGAGAACATAGGAAGGAGAGAACAGAGGGAGAGAGAACAGAGGGAGAGAGAACAGAGGGAGAGAGAACAGAGGGAGGAGAGAACAGAGGGAGGAGAGAACAGAGGGAGGAGAGAACAGAGGGAGGAGAGAACAGAGGGAGGAGAGAAAAGAGAGAGGAGAGAACAGAGGGAGGAGAGAACAGGAGGAGAGAACAGAGGAAGGAGAGAACAGAGGAAGGAGAGAACAGTGGGAGGAGGGAACAGAGGAAGGAGAGAAAAGAGGGAGGAGAGAACAGAGGGAGAGAGAACAGAGGAAGGATAGAACAGAGGAAGGAGAGAACAGAGGGAGGAGAGAACAGAGGGAGGAGAGAACAGAGGGAGGAGAGAACAGAGGGAGAGAGAACAGAGGGAGGAGAGAACAGAGGAAGGAGAGAACAGAGGAAGGAGAGAAAAGAGAGAGGAGAGAACAGTGGGAGGAGGGAACAGAGGAAGGAGAGAAAAGAGGGAGGAGAGAACAGAGGGAGAGAGAACAGAGGAAGGATAGAACAGAGGAAGGAGAGAACAGAGGGAGGAGAGAACAGAGGGAGGAGAGAACAGAGGGAGAGAGAACAGAGGGAGGAGAGAACAGAGGAAGGAGAGAACAGAGGAAGGAGAGAAAAGAGAGAGGAGAGAACAGAGGGAGGAGAGAACAGGAGGAGAGAACAGAGGAAGGAGAGAACAGTGGGAGGAGGGAACAGAGGAAGGAGAGAAAAGAGGGAGGAGAGAGAACAGAGGAAGGAGAGAACAGAGGGAGGAGAGAACAGAGGGAGGAGAGAACAGAGGGAGGAGAGAACAGAGGGAGGAGAGAACAGAGGGAGGAGAGAACAGAGGGAGGAGAGAACAGAGGAAGGAGAGAACAGGAGGAGAGAACAGAGGAAGGAGAGAAAAGAGGGAGGAGGAGAACAGAGGAAGGAGAGAACAGGAGGAGAGAACATAGGAAGGAGAGAAAAGAGGGAGGAGAGAACAGAGGAAGGAGAGAACAGAGGAAGGAGAGAAAAGAGAGAGGAGAGAACAGAGGGAGGAGAGAACAGAGGAAGGAGAGAACAGGAGGAGAGAACAGAGGAAGGAGAGAACAGAGGGAGGAGGGAACAGAGGAAGGAGAGAAAAGAGGGAGGAGAGAACAGAGGGAGAGAGAACAGAGGAAGGATAGAACAGAGGAAGGATAGAACAGGAGGAGAGAACAGAGGAAGGAGAGAACAGGAGGAGAGAACAGAGGAAGGAGAGGAGAACAGAGGGAGGAGAGAACAGAGGAAGGAGAGAACAGAGGAAGGAGAGAAAAGAGGGAGGAGAGAACAGAGGGAGGAGAGAACAGAGGGAGGAGAGAACAGAGGGAGGAGAGAACAGAGGGAGGAGAGAACAGAGGGAGGAGAGAACAGGGAGGAGAGAACAGGAGGAGAGAACAGGAGGAGAGAACAGAGGAAGGAGAGAACAGAGGAAGGAGAGACCAGAGGAAGGAGAGAACAGAGGAAGGAGAGAACAGAGGGAGGAGAGAACAGAGGGGGGGGGGAGAACAGAGGGAGGAAAGAACAGAGGGAGGAGAGAACAGAGGGAGGAGAGAACAGAGGGAGGAGAGAACAGAGGGAGGAGAGAACAGAGGAAGGAGAGAACAGAGTAAGGAGAGAACAGAGGAAGGAGAGAAAGAGAGCAGAGAACAGAGGAAGGAGAGAACAGGAGGAGAGAACAGAGGGAGGAGAGAACAGAGGAAGGAGAGAACAGAGGGAGGAGAGAACAGAGGGAGGAGAGAACAGAGGGAGGAGAGAACAGAGGGAGGAGAGAACAGAGGAAGGATAGAAGGGAGTCATTTTCTGGTCATTTAAGAACAAGGCTCATAAAACTACATGGAAAACATTTAATCTATTTAATTTCACAGAATGATAAATTATTGCGCTAAACAGAAAATGTATGACATTAGCTGAATCAATTCTGAATCAACTCCACTAGGGATTCATACAGTTGAAGTCGGAAGTTTACATACACCTTAGCCAACTACATTTAACCTCAGTTTTTCACAATTCCTGACATTTAATCCTAGTAAAAAAAGTAGAGAGAATGATCTATTTCAGCTTTTATTTCTTTCATCACATTCCCAGTGGGTCAGAAGTTTACATACACTCAATTAGTATTTGGTAGCATTGCCTTTAAATTGTTTAACTTGGGTCAAACGTTTCGGGAAGCCTTCCAGAAGCTTCCCACAATAAGTTGGGTGAATTTTGTCCCATTCCTCCTGACAGAGCTGGTGTAACTGAGTCAGGTTTGTAGGCCTACTTGCTCGCACACACTTTTTCAGCTCTGCCCACAAATTTTCTATGGGATTGAGGTCAGGGCTTTGTGATGGCCACTCCAATACCTTGACTTTGTTGTCCTTAAGCCATTTTGCCAAAACTTTGGAAGTATACTTGGGGTCATTGTCCATTTGGAAGACCCATTTGCGGCCAAGGTTTAACTTCCTGACTGATGTCTTGAGAGTTTGCTTCAATATATCCATATAATTCTCCTTCCTTGTGATGCCATCTATTTTGTGAAATGCACCAGTCCCTCCTGCAGCAAAGCACCCCCACAACATGATGCTGCCACCCCCGTGCTTCACGGTTGGGATGGTGTTCTTCGGCTTGCAAGCCACCCCCTTTTTCCTCCAAACATAACGATGGTCATTATGGCCAAACAGTTTTATTTTTGTTTCATCAGACCAGAGGACATTTCTCCAAAAAGTATGATCTTTGTCCCCATGTGCAGTTGCAAACCGTAGTCTGGCTTTTTTATAGTGGTTTTGCAGCAGTGGCTTCTTCCTTGCTGAGCGGCCTGTCAGGTTATGTTATTTTTTTAATGAGGTCTTGGCTGATTTATTTAGATTTTCCCATGATGTCAAGCAAAGAGACACTGAGTTTGAAGGTAGGCTGTGAAATACATCCACAGGTACACCTCCAATTGACTCAAATGACTCAGAAGCTTCTAAAGCCATGACATAATTTTCTGGACTTTTCCAAGCTGTGTAAAGGCACAGTCAACTTAGTGTATGTAAACTTCTGACCCACTGGAATTGTGATACAGTGAATTATAAGTGAAATAATCTGTCTGTAAACAATTGTTGCAAAAATGACTTGTGTCATGCACAAAGTAGATGTCCTAACCGACTTGCCAAAACGGTATTTTGTTAACAAGAAATTTGTGGAGTGGTTGAAAAATGAGTTTTAATGACTCCAACCTAAGTGTATGTAAACTTCCGACTTCAACTGTATATAGTGTGAAGTGGAACCAGACTCCTTACATGCTGTCGTGTGTGTGTCCCTGTGCGCCACCAGACGCGATCAGGATACGCAGGTTGGAAAAAATAGGAAACCCTCACACTGCTCTTGATAGTATCACTGCTCTTTAATAAGATGTACGTGTCGGCCTCAAGGCCTTCATCAGCTCTGACAAAGGCCTCGAGGTCGATATGTAAAGCTTATTAAAGAGCAGTGATCCTATCAAGAGCAGTGTGAGGGTTTCTTATTTTTCCTCATCTTCTTCAACTCTTACCACCTGCAGAAAAGGACACGTCGGTTGAAATATCAAAACAATCTCTGAACCAACTATATTAATTTGGGGACAGGTCGAAATGCATTTAGCTAGCTAGCTTGCTGTCGCTGGCTAATTTGTCCTGGGGTATAAACATCTTACCTGAAATGTACAAGGTCCTTTTTTTTCTTGTATCTTTGTAGAATTTGGACCCATTTTGAGTCACACCAACTCATGTGTTCTCTGCTCCCACAATTAATCCACAGATCAAAAGGGGAAACCTAGTTAGTTTCTAGTAATCTCTCCTCCTTCAGGCTTCTTCTGTGGACTTTATATGGCGGTTGGCAAACAACTTTAAGGTGCATTACCACCACCAACTGGACTGGAGTGTGGACCTCAGGTCATCTTTCAATCACCCACGTGGGTATTTGCTCCTAAAAACCAATGAGGAGATGGGAGAAGCGGGACTTGCAGCTCGTCAAGTGTCAGAAAAAATAGAACCGCTTGTATTTTAGCGCCAGGCTACGCAGATGTTCGTTGACGTGCGAGAGCAGTTTGGGTGAGATGATGGAATAACGCGTGGTGCTGCTTTTCATGCCGGAGAATTTCTACTTCCTCCTTCCTAGTTATTTACTCCCATGAAAGTGGCGAGAGTATGTTTATTCCACTGAGGAACAAATGCAAAGTGACTCTAAATGCTTCGTTCCAAACTACTGGGAATGGAAACAAACTCATAATACACTTCAGGCTCTCTCATATACAGTCATGTGAAATTGTGTCCCGTCTAAATGCCTCGTCCCACTGGACTCCGATGTCAACTCAATGTCCATTCCACATTGGTTTAATGTAATTTCATTGAAATGACGTGGCATTTGCGATGTTGATTCAACCAGTGTGTGCCCAGTGGGATGCTCTGAAACAACTGTGTTGTGGTCCGTCCGTCTGGCTCCTCTCTTCCCTCTTCTTCTCACTCTCATGTTGCTGTCAGCGTTCGGCATTAAATCAGCCATGTCCAAAGTAAGATATTAAGTTGTGTTGTCAAGCAACACAATGAGTCACTCTTCCCGTATTAGCCATGAGTTTTAACGAGCTGGCCCGGCAGTGCCAGGAGCTACTCCAGAATGATACAGTACACTAATGAACTAAACCCTGGTCTGAACTCTGTACGCATTATTCCGTTACATGAAAGGGGGCCTCAGCAACCAACATCCTGTGGAATAGAGGAGCACGAGAGAGAGAGAGAGGGATATCTTAGTGGCTGAGACTCAGATATGCTTGTGTGTTTATGGGTAATGGTACTCTCCTGCACGTTTGTGTGTGTGTGTGTTTCGCAAGTGTGCGTGTGTCTGCGACAAGTGTGCGTGTGTCTGCGACAAGTGTGCGTGTGTCTGCGACAAGTGTGTTATCTGAGCGGCAAGGCACACAGCTAGCTGTACAAGAGGCGGTGGTTTGACAGCCTTTTAACAGCTAGCATGAAAGAGAACAGAGCTCCCCATGTAACCTGTCGTGGGTATAAAACGCCAGGCAGAAGGGATTCCTGTTAGAGTGATCTGGGTCTGCCTCTCTCTTCCCGGGCTTCTTTGATCGCATCTCCTCTTCCCTCCGCTCTGTGTCAAGGCAGCGGCTGGATGTTCAGTTGGGCCTCTGTGTCCCTGTGAACCAGGCCGGGTGGATGTTTCTGAACATCCACCAGGCTGTCAATCAAGGCCTGTATGCCGAGGAGGCGGCATTATAAGGATGTCAATCAGGGACTGCTGGTTGGGGATTCGTCAAAGCACAATGAGAAGTGCCTAGAGCAACATGGTGTTACGGTCGCGTTGCAGTGAGAGGGAGCTGCAGCAAACAGAGCCGCTGTGAAAGCCGGTCCGGGGATTTTTCACAGAAGGGCCTGTTGGAATAGAAGAAGGGACCGAGGTTGATTTGATCCAGTTCTACACGTCTCTGTACATCTCCACTATAACGAGTTATAGTCGGTCAACGGGTGGATGCCTCTAGGCTGTTTTGTTTTATACACGTATCACTTTTGCTGGGTATTTCTTGTCATGGTCGCAGGGCTTAAACCTTTCTTTCCACCAGACAGACATGGATGAGTAAGAACTAACTAAGCTCCATGACAACAAGTAGGACAGATATCAAGCCACTGGGGGACAAAAATCGAATGAAATTGTATTGTTCACGTGCGCCCGAATAGAACAGGTGTAGACTTTACAGTGGAATACTTTCTTAGGAGGCCATTCCCAACGGTACAGAGTTGTAAAAGTAAGACAAATATGTGCGGGGGAAAAAAGTAAATAGTAACACTTTTACCTTTATATGACTATTTAGTACTTTTCCATCAGTGTATACAAGGAGTACTAGTACCGAGTCAATGTGTAGGGGTATGAGGAAGTTGAGGTAATACAGTATGTACATGTAGGTAGGGATTAAAGTGACTAGGCAATCAGGATATACACTACATGACCAAACAAATGTGAACACCTGCTCGTCGAACATCTCATTCCAAAATCATGGGCATTAATATTGAGTTGGTCCCCCCCTTTGCTGCTATAACAGCCTCCACTCCTCTGGGAAGGCTTTCCACTACATTGCTGTGGGGACTTGCTTCCATTCAGCCACAAGAGCATTAGTGAGGTCAGGCACTGATGTTGGGCGATTAGGCCTGACTTGTAGTCTGCATTCCAATTCATCTCAAAGGTGTTCGATGGGGTTGAGATCAGGACTCTGTGCAGGCCAGTCAAGTTTTTCCACACTGATCACGACAAACCATGTATGTATGGACCTCGCTTTGTTCACAGGGTCATTGTCATGCTGAAACAGGAAAGGGCCTTCCCCAAACTGTTGCAAGTTGGAAGCACAGAATTGTCTAGAATGTCATTGTATGCTGTAGCGTTAATATTTCCCTTCACTGGAACTAAGGGACCTAGCCCGATCCATGAAGAACTGCCCCAGACCAATATTCCTACCCCAACAAACTTTACATTTGGCACTATGCATTGGGAGAGGTAGCGTTCTCCTGGCATCCGCCAGGTGTCAGTGTAGTATGTGTGAGTGTGTGTTGGAGTGTCAGTGTAGTATGTGTGAGTGTGTGTTGGAGTGTCAGTGTAGTATGTGTGAGTGTGTGTTGGAGTGTGAGTGTAGTATGTGTGAGTGTGTGTTGGAGTGTGAGTGTAGTATGTGTGAGTGTGTGTTGGAGTGTCAGTGTAGTATGTGTGAGTGTGGGGGCAGAGTCTAGTGAGTGTGTGTTGGAGTGTCAGTGTAGTATGTGTGAGTGTGGGGGCAGAGTCTAGTGAGTGTGCGTTGGAGTGTCAGTGTAGTATGTGTGACTGTGGGGGCAGAGTCTAGTGAGTGTGTGTTGGAGTGTCAGTGTAGTATGTGTGACTGTGGGGGCAGAGTCTAGTGAGTGTGTGTTGGAGTGTCAGTGTAGTATGTGTGAGTGTGGGGGCAGAGTCTAGTGAGTGTGTGTTGGAGTGTCAGTGTAGTATGTGTGAGTGTGGGGGCAGAGTCTAGTGAGTGTGTGTTGGAGTGTCAGTGTAGTATGTGTGAGTGTGGGGGCAGAGTCTAGTGAGTGTGTGTTGGAGTGTCAGTGTAGTATGTGTGACTGTGGGGGCAGAGTCTAGTGAGTGTGTGTTGGAGTGTCAGTGTAGTATGTGTGACTGTGGGGGCAGAGTCTAGTGAGTGTGTGTTGGAGTGTCAGTGTAGTATGTGTGACTGTGGGGGCAGAGTCTAGTGAGTGTGTGTTGGAGTGTCAGTGTAGTATGTGTGAGTGTGGGGGCAGAGTCTAGTGAGTGTGTGTTGGAGTGTCAGTGTAGTATGTGTGACTGTGGGGGCAGAGTCTAGTGAGTGTGTGTTGGAGTGTCAGTGTAGTATGTGTGACTGTGGGGGCAGAGTCTAGTGAGTGTGTGTTGGAGTGTCAGTGTAGTATGTGTGACTGTGGGGGCAGAGTCTAGTGAGTGTGTGTTGGAGTGTCAGTGTAGTATGTGTGACTGTGGGGGCAGAGTCTAGTGAGTGTGTGTTGGAGTGTCAGTGTAGTATGTGTGAGTGTGGGGGCAGAGTCTAGTGAGTGTGTGTTGGAGTGTCAGTGTAGTATGTGTGAGTGTGGGGGCAGAGTCTAGTGAGTGTGTGTTGGAGTGTCAGTGTAGTATGTGTGACTGTGGGGGCAGAGTCTAGTGAGTGTGTGTTGGAGTGTCAGTGTAGTATGTGTGAGTGTGGGGGCAGAGTCTAGTGAGTGTGTGTTGGAGTGTCAGTGTAGTATGTGTGAGTGTGGGGGCAGAGTCTAGTGAGTGTGTGTTGGAGTGTCAGTGTAGTATGTGTGACTGTGGGGGCAGAGTCTAGTGAGTGTGTGTTGGAGTGTCAGTGTAGTATGTGTGACTGTGGGGGCAGAGTCTAGTGAGTGTGTGTTGGAGTGTCAGTGTAGTATGTGTGACTGTGGGGGCAGAGTCTAGTGAGTGTGTGTTGGAGTGTCAGTGTAGTATGTGTGACTGTGGGGGCAGAGTCTAGTGAGTGTGTGTTGGAGTGTCAGTGTAGTATGTGTGAGTGTGGGGGCAGAGTCTAGTGAGTGTGTGTTGGAGTGTCAGTGTAGTATGTGTGAGTGTGGGGGCAGAGTCTAGTGAGTGTGTGTTGGAGTGTCAGTGTAGTATGTGTGACTGTGGGGGCAGAGTCTAGTGAGTGTGTGTTGGAGTGTCAGTGTAGTATGTGTGAGTGTGGGGGCAGAGTCTAGTGAGTGTGTGTTGGAGTGTCAGTGTAGTATGTGTGACTGTGGGGGCAGAGTCTAGTGAGTGTGTGTTGGAGTGTCAGTGTAGTATGTGTGACTGTGGGGGCAGAGTCTAGTGAGTGTGTGTTGGAGTGTCAGTGTAGTATGTGTGAGTGTGGGGGCAGAGTCTAGTGAGTGTGTGTTGGAGTGTCAGTGTAGTATGTGTGAGTGTGGGGGCAGAGTCTAGTGAGTGTGTGTTGGAGTGTCAGTGTAGTATGTGTGAGTGTGGGGGCAGAGTCTAGTGAGTGTGTGTTGGAGTGTCAGTGTAGTATGTGTGAGTGTGGGGGCAGAGTCTAGTGAGTGTGTGTTGGAGTGTCAGTGTAGTATGTGTGACTGTGGGGGCAGAGTCTAGTGAGTGTGTGTTGGAGTGTCAGTGTAGTATGTGTGAGTGTGGGGGCAGAGTCTAGTGAGTGTGTGTTGGAGTGTCAGTGTAGTATGTGTGACTGTGGGGGCAGAGTCTAGTGAGTGTGTGTTGGAGTGTCAGTGTAGTATGTGTGACTGTGGGGGCAGAGTCTAGTGAGTGTGTGTTGGAGTGTCAGTGTAGTATGTGTGACTGTGGGGGCAGAGTCTAGTGAGTGTGTGTTGGAGTGTCAGTGTAGTATGTGTGACTGTGGGGGCAGAGTCTAGTGAGTGTGTGTTGGAGTGTCAGTGTAGTATGTGTGACTGTGGGGGCAGAGTCTAGTGAGTGTGTGTTGGAGTGTCAGTGTAGTATGTGTGAGTGTGGGGGCAGAGTCTAGTGAGTGTGTGTTGGAGTGTCAGTGTAGTATGTGTGAGTGTGGGGGCAGAGTCTAGTGAGTGTGTGTTGGAGTGTCAGTGTAGTATGTGTGACTGTGGGGGCAGAGTCTAGTGAGTGTGTGTTGGAGTGTCAGTGTAGTATGTGTGAGTGTGGGGGCAGAGTCTAGTGAGTGTGTGTTGGAGTGTCAGTGTAGTATGTGTGAGTGTGGGGGCAGAGTCTAGTGAGTGTGTGTTGGAGTGTCAGTGTAGTATGTGTGACTGTGGGGGCAGAGTCTAGTGAGTGTGTGTTGGAGTGTCAGTGTAGTATGTGTGACTGTGGGGGCAGAGTCTAGTGAGTGTGTGTTGGAGTGTCAGTGTAGTATGTGTGACTGTGGGGGCAGAGTCTAGTGAGTGTGTGTTGGAGTGTCAGTGTAGTATGTGTGACTGTGGGGGCAGAGTCTAGTGAGTGTGTGTTGGAGTGTCAGTGTAGTATGTGTGAGTGTGGGGGCAGAGTCTAGTGAGTGTGTGTTGGAGTGTCAGTGTAGTATGTGTGAGTGTGGGGGCAGAGTCTAGTGAGTGTGTGTTGGAGTGTCAGTGTAGTATGTGTGACTGTGGGGGCAGAGTCTAGTGAGTGTGTGTTGGAGTGTCAGTGTAGTATGTGTGAGTGTGGGGGCAGAGTCTAGTGAGTGTGTGTTGGAGTGTCAGTGTAGTATGTGTGACTGTGGGGGCAGAGTCTAGTGAGTGTGTGTTGGAGTGTCAGTGTAGTATGTGTGACTGTGGGGGCAGAGTCTAGTGAGTGTGTGTTGGAGTGTCAGTGTAGTATGTGTGAGTGTGGGGGCAGAGTCTAGTGAGTGTGTGTTGGAGTGTCAGTGTAGTATGTGTGAGTGTGGGGGCAGAGTCTAGTGAGTGTGTGTTGGAGTGTCAGTGTAGTATGTGTGAGTGTGGGGGCAGAGTCTAGTGAGTGTGTGTTGGAGTGTCAGTGTAGTATGTGTGAGTGTGGGGGCAGAGTCTAGTGAGTGTGTGTTGGAGTGTCAGTGTAGTATGTGTGACTGTGGGGGCAGAGTCTAGTGAGTGTGTGTTGGAGTGTCAGTGTAGTATGTGTGAGTGTGGGGGCAGAGTCTAGTGAGTGTGTGTTGGAGTGTCAGTGTAGTATGTGTGACTGTGGGGGCAGAGTCTAGTGAGTGTGTGTTGGAGTGTCAGTGTAGTATGTGTGACTGTGGGGGCAGAGTCTAGTGAGTGTGTGTTGGAGTGTCAGTGTAGTATGTGTGACTGTGGGGGCAGAGTCTAGTGAGTGTGTGTTGGAGTGTCAGTGTAGTATGTGTGACTGTGGGGGCAGAGTCTAGTGAGTGTGCATAGAGCCGGTGCAAGGGAGTCAGTGCAGAACAATTAAGATAAATGAATAAATAATAAAAGGGTCGATGTAAATAGCCCAGGTGTCTTTGACTAACTGTTCAGCAGTCTTATAGCTTCGGGGTAGAAGCTGTTCGGGTGCCTTTTGGTTCCTGACTTGGTGCTGTAGCAGAGAGAACAATCAATGACTTGGGTGACTGGAGTCTTTGACAATTTTCAGGGCCTTCCTCTGACACCGCCTGGTATAGAGGTCCTGGATGGCACGGAGTCCGGCCCCAGTGATATACTGGGCGGTACGCACTACCCTCTATAGCGCGTTGGTTGAATGAACATTGTTTCCATGTTGATACAACACGTGAGGATGTTGTATTAACGTAGAGAACTGCTTGGATTTTCAAAACGTCATCAACGTAACGGCATTTGGTCTTTTTTCTCACCCAATTTTTCCCCTAAATCCAATGACTTGGCGACTTTTTTTGTGGATTTCACTTTGAATTCACGTTAGTTGATAACTCAACCAAATGTAAATCAAAACTAGGCGTTGAACTGACTTCAGTTCAACTTTGACCTGATTTCTACAGCCAGGTGATGCTGATGGAGAATTGAATGTTGTGTTGTTGAAAGTTCAAAGGGCAGGGTCAGAAGGTCTATATGGAGGATGATTAATCATGTTTAATTATAGGGCGTTGTATTAGGATAGAAGACCAAATCAGGTGGAGCAGTTTTATGAAAGCGTCAAGGTGCGTGGGTGGGTGGGTAGTAACGAGGGTGTGTGGTTGTGGGTAGTGTGACGAGAAGGGTTTAATGGCGGGAACCGGCTTACCGAGATTTATAGGCATTTACCGGACAAACCCACTCCCCTTTTCCCTGGATAAATAATTACGAGAAATTGGTCAATTATAATAAATGATTTCTCTGAACAGCGTGACGTCAAATGGAACTTTTCAAGGATACGTCTAAATCTGTCTTCATACGGCCTTGCCTGCTCTGCTATCAATAATCAACGCTCAGGGTGTGTGTGTGTGTGTGTGTGTGTGTGTGTGCTTTGTTGTAGCCTACCGTATTTGCTTACACAAAGTCGGCATTAATTAAAAACTCACATATTTGTTATGCTAAAACGGGACCTTCAAATGCAGTTAATACAGTATCAAAATTGGCTTTTGAGCTACCGGCAATCCTACCTGCTTTTATTAGTAGAAAAAATGTTGTATGTAGAATGTTATCCTACATTTGTTTTCTGTCTTGAATAAAAGTAATAATGGAAAATAATAGTAGACTGGTCAGATGGAAGACACTCTTCAGTAAAAGGCACTTAAAGGACTCTCAGACCATGAGAAACAGGATTATCTGTTCTGATAAAACCAAGATTGAACTCTTTAGTCTGAATGCCAAGTGTCACGTCCGGAGGAAACCTGGCACTATACCTACAGTGAAGCATGGTGGTGGCAGCATCATGCTGTGGGGATGTTTTTCAGTGGCCAGGACTGGGAGACTTGTCAGGATCGAGGGAAAGATAAACAGCGCAACTTACCTCTGATGAAAACCTGCTCCAGAGCACTCAAGACCTCAGACTGGGCGAAGGTTCACCTTCCAACAGGATAATAACCCTAAGCACACAGCCAAGACAACGCAGGAGTGGCTTCGGGACATGTCTCTGAATGTCCTTGAGGGGCCCAGCCAGAGCCCGGACTTGAAGCATGATCGAATATCTCTGGAGAGACCTGAAAATGTGAAGCGATTCTCCCCATCCAACCTGACAGAGCTTGAGAGGATCTGCAGAGAAGAATGGGAGAAAGTCCCCAAATACAGGTGTGCCAAGCTTGTAGCGTCATACCCAAGAAGACTCAAGGCTGTAATCGCTGCCAAACGTGCTTCAACAAAATACTGAGTAAAGTGTCTGAATACTTATGTAAATGTAATATATTTATTTTTAATACATTAGTAAATATTTCCAAAAACCTGTTCTTGCTTTATGGGGGTATTATGTGTAGATTGATGAGGAAAAAAACTATTGAATACATTTTTGAATAAGTCTGTAACGTAACAAAATGTGTGAAAAGTCAAGGGGTCTGAAAATTTTCTGAATGCAATATACAGTGCCTTGCGAAAGTATTCGCCCCCCCTTGAACTTTGCGACCTTTTGCCACAGTTCAGGCTTGCTTTTACACCAAACATAACGTTTTGCATTGTTGCCAAAAAGTTCAATTTTGGTTTCATCTGACCAGAGCACCTTCTTCCACATGTTTGGTGTGTCTCCCAGGTGGCTTGTGGCAAACTTTAAATGACACTTTTTATGGATATCTTTAAGAAATGGCTTTCTTCTTGCCACTCTTCCATAAAGGCCAGATTTGTGCAATATACGACTGATTGTTGTCCTATGGACAGAGTCTCCCACCTCAGCTGTAGATCTCTGCAGTTCATCCAGAGTGATCATGGGCCTCTTGGCTGCATCTCTGATCAGTCTTCTCCTTGTATGAGCTGAAAGTTTAGAGGGACAGCCAGGTCTTGGTAGATTTGCAGTGGTCTGATACTCCTTCCATTTCAATATTATCGCTTGCACAGTGCTCCTTGGGATGTTTAAAGCTTGGGAAATCTTTTTGTATCCAAATCCGGCTTTAAACTTCTTCACAACAGTATCTGGGACCTGACTGGTGTGTTCCTTGTTCTTCATGATGCTCTCTGCGCTTTTAACGGACCTCTGAGACTATCACAGTGCAGGTGCATTTATACGGAGACTTGATTACACACAGGTGGATTGTATTTATCATCATTAGTCATTTAGGTCAACATTGGATCATTCAGAGATCCTCACTGAACTTCTGGAGAGAGTTTGCTGCACTGAAAGTAAAGGGGCTGAATAATTTTGCACGCCCAATTTTTCAGTTTTTGATTTGTTAAAAAAAAGTTTGAAATATCCAATAAATGTCGTTCCACTTCATGATTGTGTCCCACTTGTTGTTGATTCTTCACAAAAAAATACAGTTTTATATCTTTATGTTTGAAGCCTGAAATGTGGCAAAAGGTCGCAAAGTTCAAGGGGGCCGAATACTTTCGCAAGGCACTGTATATACTTTGAAATGGAAATTTCAGTTAGAACGGGAATACTGGGAAGCCTGGTAATTGCAATTTTCTCGGGAAGGAAAATGGGTAAATTCTCTGGAAAATGTTAAACCCTAGTGAGGAGAATAGTGGGGGGGGGGGGTATTGTGCAAATATGACGGAGATGCTCGTGACTCTGCCATCATACTGATTGTGAGGGAATACAGGAGCTCTGACCAGACAGTGTGCATGGATGGCAAAAATGCACTTGACAGATTTAATCAGTCACTCTGCGTAAGCCTCTGTTTCCCCTAGCCTGACCATGGAAATCAAGACGGCACAGATGGGCCAGGGCGGGGGTGGACGGGCCAGCTCTATGTCATCTGTCATCGTGTGACACATAGATACATAATTTACAAAGACAAATGCACACACACACACACACAGGCATGCACACATTTGTGTGTGTGTGTGTGTGTGCGTGCCAGTTGCAACTTTAACACGAAAATATTGGTGGGGCAAACTCAAATCAAAAAAGTGAATATGCATCGAAACTAATACACTACAAGACGACACATCGAAAGCACCATCATAATCACCAAATCCCAGAAAGGAATTTGAGCCACACACACAAACCTTATAACATTCGAGTTATGATCAGTTTATAGACCACTTCCCATGTCTTTAGATCTAATTGCACAGGAGACCAAGTCAAGCACACTTTTATAGAGTGAAGTTTATATGACTTTAGAATCCACTTCAGCATCGGTCTGCAGTATTGCTAATCGTTGTCTGAGTATTGGAATGCAGCCCAAACAGTGCAGTTGTGTTTGCCTGCCTGTTGACAAGATGCCGCGGTTAAGAATAATGTAGCCACGTTTGTAAAGCTACTCCCTTTCTTCAACAATTGTATAGTTAGAGTTCTATGGGTTATTATAGTCTAACGTCAAACATTAACAAGACACACCGTTGTCTAGGTACATTAAACCGCTTTTAGCCACTGCTTTGATCCAAACCAATCGTGTTTTATCTCTAATTTTAAGGCCTTATTTTCATACTCAGTGGCGGATGTTTTAAATCTACGTTTGCTTCATAACGCAAAGCTCTGAAATAATTTGCTGGGAGACAGTCAACATAATTCAGTATGGCTTTTCAGCTAGCTAACTAGCTAGAAGATGATAAACAACTTTGAAGTTGAGTCCATCAGTCCAATCAGCTATCAGAGATATGACACCAATTTATCCGTGACCAATGACATTGAGCCTTCTTGGGTGGGCACTACTAATGTACTTTATCTCTATGGCAGCACTCAAGGGGGCTGAAGCTGCCAGACCATACCAGTACATGTTGCAGTCATGCACTGTCCCAATGAATTCACTCACCCATCCGAACCTTTGAGCACATGGCAATCATGCGCAGCCAGTTGCACACAACTAGAGAAGATCAACAAGGGAAACAATTGAGTCCTTAGGAAACTGTGCAGTATTTTGTTTTTATATTTATTATTTCTGACATTGTTAGCCCAGAAAACCTTAAGTGTTATTACATACAGCCGGGAAGAACTATTGGATATCAGAGAGATGTCAACTTACCTATACTACAACCAGCTCTACGACCAGGAATACGACTTTCCCAAAACGGATCCTTTGTCTGCACCTCCCCGGGCATTTGAACTGATTTCAGCTGACCCAAAACAATCCGTTGGAGGACAAGGTGCCAGAGCGGTCTTATAGTGAGGCTTTGGATGCGCACACACCACCCACCACTTCCGAGTATATTACTCACTAATGTCCAGTCCTTAGTTAACAAAGTCAATCAAATTAGGGCAAGAGTTGCTTTCCAAAGAGATATCCAGGATTGTAACATACTCTGTTTCATGGAGACATAGCTAGCTAGCTGGGGACATGCTGTCAGAGTCCATACAGCCAACGGTATTTTCAGTGAATGGCGCCGACAGGAACAAACATCTCTCTGGTAAGAAGGGTGAGGGTGTATGTTTCATGATTAACGAATCATGGTGTAATTGTAACAACATATAAGAACTCAAGTCCTTTTGTTCACCTGACCTAGAATTGTATTATCTCCCAAGAGAACTCTCCTCGGTTATCGTCACAACCGTGTATATCCCCCCGCAAGCGGATACCAAGACGGCCATCAAAGAACTTCACCCGACTTTATGCAAACTGGAAGCCATATATCCTGACGCTGCATTTATTGTAGCTGGTGATTTAACAAAGCTAATCTGAGAACAAGCCTACCGAAATTCTATCAGCATGTCAATTGTAGTACACGAGCGAGTAACACACTCGACCACTGCTACTCTAACTTTCGCGATGCATGCAAGGCCCTCCCAACCCCTCCTTTTGGCAAATCTGACCATGACTCCATTTTGTCGCCCCCCTCCAAAATAGGCAAAAACTAAAACCCGGAAGCGCCCATGCTTAGGTCTATCTAACACTGGTCTGACCAATCGGATTCCACACTTCGAGATTGCTTCGACCACCTGGACTGGGATATGTTCCGGGTAGCCTCAGACAATAACATTTAGCGAGTTTATAATGTTTATAAGGTATAGGAGATGTTGTACCCACTGTGACTATTAAAACCTTCCCTAACCAGAAACTGAATTGATGGCAGCATTCGCGCAGAACTGAAAGCACGTACCACCGCATTTAATTATGACAAGGCGACTGGAAACATGACCAAATACAAACAGTGTAGTTATTCCCTCTGTAAGGCAATCAAACAAGCAAAATGTCAGTATAGAGACAAAGTAGAGTCGCAATTCAATGGCTCAAACACGAGATGTATGTGGCAGGGTCTACAGACAATCACGGATTACAAAAAGAAAACCAGCTCCGTCGGGGACATCGACATCTTGCTTCCAGACAAATTAAACAGCCTCTTTGCGCGCTTTGAGGACAAAACAGTGCCACCGACATGGCCCGCTACCAAAGACTATGGACTCTCCGTGGCCGACGTGAGTAAAATACTTGAACGTGCTAACCCTCGCAAGGCTGCCGGCCCAGACAGCACCCCTAGCCGCGTCCTCAGAGCATGCGCAGACCAGCTGGCGAGTGTGTTTACAGACCTATTCAATCAATCCCTATCCCAGTCTGCGGTCCCCAATCAATCCCTATCCCAGTCTGCGGTCCCCACATGCTTCAAGATGGCCAACATTTTTCCTGTTCCCAAGAAAGCTAAGGTAACTGAACTAAATGACTATCAATTCGATCAATTCTTTCATCATGAAGTGCTTTGGGATCATATCACCTCCACCCTACCTGTTACCTTAATTAGACCCACTCCAATTTGCTTACCGCCCAATAGGTCCATAGATGATGCAATCGCCATCACACTGCACACATCCTTATCCCATCTGGACAAGAGGAATACCTATGTAAAAATGCTGTTCTTTGACTGCAGCTCAGCATTCAACACCATAGTATCCTCCAAAGTCATGATTAATCTTTAGACCCTGGGTCTCGACCTAGCCCTGTGCAACTGGGTCCTGGACTTCCTGACGGGCCGCTCCCCAGTTTGTGAGGGTAGGAAACAACATCACTCCGCTAATCCTCAACACTGGAGCTCCACAAGGGTGCTTTCTCAGCCCTCTCCAATACTCCCTGTTCACCCACGACTGTGTGGCCGTTCACGCCTCCAACTCAATCATCAAGTTTGCAGACTGAAAGGAGGCTGAAAAAAATGTGGCTTGTCACCGAAAACCCTCACTAACCTTTACAGGTGCACAATTGAGAGCATCCAGTCGGGCTGTATCACCGCCTAGTACGGCAACTTCACCGCCAACCGCTGGGCTCTCCAGAGGGTGGTGCGGTCTGCACAACGCATCACTGTGGGCAAGCTACCTGCCCTCCAGGACACCTACAGCACCTGATGTCACAGGAAGGCAAAAAAGGTCATAAAGGACAATAACCTCCCTCGCCACTACCTGTTCACCCCGCTATCATCCAGAAGGCGAGGTCAGTACAGGTGCATCAAAGCTGGGACAGAAAGATTGAAAAACAGCTTCTATCTCAAGGCCATCAGATTGTTAAACAGCCACCACTAGCACAGAGAGGCGGCTGCCTACCTACAGACTTGATATCATTGGCCACTTTAATAAATGGAACACTAGTCACTTTAATACTCATCTCATACGTATATACTGTATCCTTCACTATCTATTCTTTACTATCTATTACATCTTAGCCGCTTTGTCACTGCTCATCTATATATTTTATACCTATATATTCTCATCACATTCCTTTACTAGATTGTGTGTATTAAATCAAATCAAATCAAATCAAATCAAATTTTATTTGTCACATACACATGGTTAGCAGATGTTAATGCGAGTGTAGCGAAATGCTTGTGCTTCTAGTTCCGACAATGCAGTAATAACCAACAAGTAATCTAACTAACAATTCCAAAACTACTGTCTTATACACAGTGTAAGGGGATAAAGAATATGTACATAAGGATATATGAATGAGTGATGGTACAGAGGAGCATAGGCAAGATACAGGTTTTGTTGTGGAATTGTTAGATATTACCTGTTAGATACGACTGTTCTGTCGGATCTAGAAGCATAAGCATCTGCTAACCATGTGTATGGGACCAATAACATTGGATTTGATTTGATGCCTTCCTTGTACTCAAATTGTTGTTATTTTTGTCAAATAATTTCCGGGTACTTCTGTCAAATGTGTCTCACGTCGTGTACTGATTGAGAGGATCGAGTCTGTGTATCATCAGCGCAGCTGTCGTCCCGTTTACAACGCGAGCGCAATCCAGCCTGTTCTGAGGTACCACTAGACTGTGAGTCTGGGGCTGCATCATGTTAGCGCCTCACACTCATGTGGCACAGAACGTAGCACACTTGAATCATGTATTAAATGCAACACTGCATGTAGAAATGTTGAAAGTGTTCATTACTGTTTCGCAAAACAATGTCCATTTACAGGCTAGAACACTGTACAATTTCAAGGTGGTACCGGTGGCTTCCAGCTTCGTAGACTAACTTTCCTGGCTAGCTCACAGCTGAAGCTAACATCAATTCACTACCCTGGTACCTTGTTTGTGATTATATGCAAAACATCATGCAAAATATGCTGATTTTAAAAGCTGATTGTCACCTAATCAATTAATTGTCTCTCCCTCACGTCTCTCTCTCACCGAATGAACTGAATGTGTGAATGTGCCTTATGATTGACATAATTACTTGGTCCTACAGAGCACTTTTATAAGAATAAGAGATTGCTACCGTTATGCCAAATGTTGTTGATCAGTACACTAAAATAAGTCTCCACTGGAAGGGAAACAGTTTGTTTGCTATCTGTAGCCCCATGATATCGTCTGAAACAGGCTCAATAACTCAATGCATGCACACACTCCCATTGAATATGCATTCAACTGTGTTGTGAATAGGTCTAGGTCTACATCTTGATTTGCCCAGTTTATCAATAGAGATTTACCATTCAAATGAATGTTTACCATTATTTTGTTATGTAGTGAGTTTGGTGAAAACAACTTGATTGTATAATTGATTGATTTATTAATGCATACATATTTAACATTTTTTTTAAATGACAATGGAATGATATTGAATTCAAAAGATGCCCAACGATTGAACAGAGCAGTTGATCAGTAGATCAAGTGCCATTCTGTGACTTTGGCCAATACGCCTTCTTTTTGGTATCGAGTATCCTGATACTTAAGCTGGTATCGGTGTCAAAATTCTGGTATCGTAACAACACTACCACTCGTCGCGCACGCCACACACACACTTATACACTTGCATCGGCACAATCCTGCCTTCCCACCTGGATGCACACAAACGCACCCACCTACACACTAACAGATTCCCAGGACCCTGACCCACTGCTAAGAGGTCTGCGGTGGTCGATGATTTGAGTCGGCATCCCAGTGAGTTTTCAGACGCCTCAGCGACTCGCTTTAATTGGAGAGGCACCCGGCACGAATCACCAATTTCAAACAGCTAAATTTAGCCCTCGGTGCTTTAAAGAGCCACGGACTAAAAATAAGCACTCCATTACACAATTGTGTCGTTACTACTTTACTATGGAGTTGAGATTTCCATCATTTTCAGTGGAATAGCTTTCAGTGGAAGTGCCCAGATGTCTGAGTGAGTGTTGGTGGAGTGTGGTAGTAGATTCTATTGGTGCTGTTGGGGAGGGACTATCATCTGGAGAAATGGGCACAGGGCTGACTGTTGGCTATGACACTGCTGGAGGATCAGAGGGATGGTTACAGCTCTTCCTCTCCCCCGGGTGACAGGTGAAAGGAGTCTGTTGGCTTGGGTTAGCCAGTTGTCTCTCTGCTCAGAGCTTTCTGATTGTGTGTGTCATCTCGGTGTCTTTAGTAATAAGGACGAGTGCTTCTTGTTCTCCAGAGGCATGTAATCTCTTAAGTCATGAAGACTAGTTCGAGGAATACAGAGACTATTCCCAATAGCACAAACATGACAGCAGCTGGCGAATTCACAATGAACGACGACAGCACCGACGGGCCAACAATTATGTCTCTCCTGTTGGCGTGAAGTGATGAAGGAGGAAGGCGTTAAATGAATGAGTTGTTTGTCTCTTAAGAGTTCTGGGAGATTTCCCTACAGCCTCGCTCCTCTCCTCAGCGCTCATCTGTAATGTCGGTAGTAGATCACATTAGACGACTTTCCACGCATACTGATGGTTTATATCACTCTGGGATATCAGTCTGGATTTAAGCAACTTCCATAAAGTACTACTTATGTAACCACCATGTAAAAAGACTGTATCGCATCCACACTGATCTCTGGGATAGACTAGGTTGGACTTTGTAGTTGCAGCACAACCCTCCATACTGTATGTAGCCACCAGCCCTACACGGTAGGAAGTGCCAACCTTGGGGATGCCAGGTAGATGACGTAATGCCCTCGCTCGTCATAGAATTACACATGATCCAAGCCCCGCACTATTGAACCTCGCTTGGACATTGCGTGCAGCTCAGTAATAGCTACTAGCCCTGGGCATGGCTTGTGCTCATTTAGGCAGCTTAATGACTTACAAGGCTCCCGTAATGAGTGTGCATGAGCAGTGCTAAGAGAGGTCAGATAGGGTTGAATATCTTGTGAACCTCACCGGGCTAATACTTCAACATGCCCGTTAAAGGCGTCTGTCTTTAAGGTGAGCTCATTTTGTGTATGCTGTGAGGAAAACAAGAACCAAGCAATGCATTACACCAAAAAGGAGAGTAGGTATGAGAGCCTGTAAGAAAGCAATTTCATTTTCCATTTCCTGCAGGCAGTTAGAGAGGCAGTTATAGCACCCAGGTCCCATCAGGACCCGAAGAACATGGGAAGTAGGCCGCACTGCAAAAATAGCAGAGATACAAAAATATATTTAAAAAATGTATCTGAATTCTTATCAAATTTGTTCTTGTTGATTCCAGTCATTGGAGTTTGCTGGAAAACCGACAACAAGGCCTCACCTTTCAGGGGGTTAGTATGGAGGTTTTAGGACAGGGCTGGGAGGGTTGAGAGCAATGTTCCCTCTTATATTTTTTGGCACTTAGCAAATTCCAAGCATGCTAAGCACAAACTTGAACATTGTGAAAATCTGTGAACACTGAGGTTTCATCCATTTTAAGTTACAGTTTCAGACAGTGGTCAAGTAGGCTACTGAGGCTATTTGATAACAATGTAGGTCTACCAGAGTGACATACCATCAAAACAATGGAGAAAATGCATCCCATAACATTTTAACATGGAAATAGCTGTTCTATCATTCAGCCTACAGTAGCAGCCGATTTGTGGTGTTTAATGTAGGCCTACATTCCACGAGACCTTTGAAAAAAAACAATCAGGGCATCTACTCACGACCACTCATGCTGTTAACACAGTCCAGTTCAAAGTGAATGGCACAGATCCATATATGGCAATGGTCTATTTGCATATAGGCCTACTGCAGCTCTGATTGGTTATGCCGCACTGGTCTGTGTAGAGTACGGTCTGAGTCGTGCATGCCAATGCAATACAATCCTACTCCGATGTGTTCCGCATACAACAAATGCTTTGTTTTTTCCAGACGTTGAAAATATGCATTTTCCACATGTTGAAATCGGGTCTATGATATGGTCCGATTTTGTCCGGACCGGACCGGACAAATATCTATGTCTGTGGATGTGGAAATCAAAGCCGTTCCAGACTGCACCCAAAAAAAGACTTCAAAAGGCAACCAGCCCGTGCTTACAAAAGGTGTAGCTCCAGTGCGGAAATTCTATTTTATGAATGCCCATCTGTCGTAAGCTTACCGTTTGTAAAACCCCAACAAAAATATGTCCAAAAGGCATCGGCTCGTGCTTACTGGGGTGTAGCCTACCACGTTGGACAGCAATGGAATTTTCTGAATGCCTGTCTATGTTCTATTCCCACCATTTGCAAAACAGGCCATTGCATTGGCTTTATTAGTCCTAATTCCTGTGACTAATCATTTTGGCCATTTAAACTCTGAATATCAACTACCCAACTTTATCAGGCGTAATCTTGAGACTATTTGCGATGGGTTTACACAGCGGGAGATGCAGACATATTTAATTTGATCACCACGGTCAGCTTGTCAAAAATGTATGGGACACACACTTAAAACTACTGATCACGGCAACGGGGTGAGACTCACGGACAGCAGTTGTGAGTGACCTGCTTGTCCATTCCATATTGTCCATAAACTTTGACCTGTCCTGTTTTATGTTGTTTGTTAACGCATTTTTTTTATTTGATTAGGTGCCATTTAGGTTAGGCTATTTGATCAAAGACGATGTAAAAAAAAGTGTCTGTCTCATTACATTGTCATCCATTTTATCTCCAGCCTGTAGGCTACAGAAAAGGCCACGTACTCTTTCTACCATATCCTGCACCTGCTGCATGATTAATGTTTTTTTTTTTGACAGAACATTGGTGCAGCACCACAGCGATGCGTCTCCCCAACAGCACCCTGGAGAGGTGAGCTGGGAAGGGACAAGCAAAATATTTTGCACCCCTGCCTTTGACAAAGTGGCCACTGCTTATCACAGGGCATGATCAGGGCTCACCTAAAAAAGCCCATGTGCCACTGGTTGAGAGAAATTGTTATTGTTTTTGGGGCAAAATTATCTTAGGGTTTATGTGTTGTTGTTGGATGTGCGTCTTAGTCAGTTTAGCCCAGAAAATGCAGCCCTCGTCAATCTGCCGCCTTAGGCGGCCGCCTAATCCAGCCTAATGAGCAGGTCGGCCGTGAGGGGGAAACTCTCGAAAGTTGAGTGAAGTTCAATTTCGGGCTTCTCTGCAGGCTGATATTTCTTCTGCGTGGCAGTCCCGGGGGAGCTGCGCACCCACGCACGCGCGCAGCTTAAAACGAACATTGTTTAAGACAGACAGACTGGTGTTTATAAGGAAGAAAGTAAGTAAGTGCAAAGATTGTCTATTATATTGACAAGATATTTGAGTGACCACTCTAACAATGGAAATACATGTCCTCAAAGAAGGAAGGCAGGCGGAAGGAGGCAAGATCAGGTGGTACCATTCTAGCCAATGAGAGGACAGATACCTGTGTGAACAACATGCCGTAGATCGATAGAAGACTCATCTTGTATCTGTGCCATTATGGCGTATGTTACAGCATGGGAAGGGTCATTGAGACTCCATTTTAAAGTCATACATTTTATTCTTCTTCATTGGCGGATTGCTCCGAACTCATTGGAATCCCCACCCAGTTGACTACTTTAAAATGGTGGAAGGCAATATCTACGCTTCAGCACTCGGCGGTCCTGTTCTGTGAGCCTGTGTGTTTTACCACTTCACTGAGGCTGAGCCGTCGTTGCTCATAGAACTTTCCACTTCACAATAACAGCACTTACAGTTGACCAGGGCAGCTCTAGCAGGGCAGACATTTGACGAACTGACTTGTTGGAAAGGTGGCATCCTATGACAGTGCCACGAAAGTCACTGAGCTCTTTGGTAAGGCCATTCTACTGCCAATGTTTGTCTATGGAGATTGCATGGCTGTGTGCTCTATTGTATACACCAGTAAGCAACAGGTGTGGCTGAAATAGTTGAATTCACTCATTTGAAGGGGTGTCCACATACGTTTGTATATATAGTGTATATACAGACACACATACACGCACACACACACACATACACACACCATCTTCACCTCCCCTCTGCAAACTCCGGCCTGTTTCCCTGGTCCTTGTCATTCAGATCTATGAACCTCCATTAGCAACCATCTGTTACAACCTGCAGCAGCAAAACCATTACACCTCTCTCTCTCTCTCTCTCTCTCTCTCTCTCTCTCTCTCTCTCTCTCTCTCTCTCACACACACACACACACACACACACACACACACACACACACACACACACACACACACACACACACACACACACACACACACACACACACACACACACACAGATTAATTCAGATACTCACCAACTCACAAATAAAAAAAACACGCACCTAACCTTCCTAAAGTGATTCCTGTTTCACCTTCAGATGAGATGAGAACACCTCCAGAACCATATGTGAGAACATGAACACATAGCAACAAGAGGTCCTCCGATGACTCCTTCTTCAGAGGTCATAGCAACACACACAGATAGGTCAGAACATGAGAAATACACAGGGTTGTATCGACACGTTATTCTTTCTCCCGTACTGGGCCGTTCCATCACTTGTTCCTACAGAGAAAAGGTCACAACCACCCACTCACTGGAACTTGTCTCTCACATTAGAGAAATGTCAGGATCTGTTTCGCAGCAGCACTGCCATTTTGTTCCATTTGAATGCAGCAGCATGTCGTTGTTGTTTTTTTTTATACCAAATATCAATGTACATTTTGAGGAAAATTGATTTAGGATTGTCCTCCTGTCTCACACACAATCCCTCATTAAAGTGACTGTGTGTGGCAGACAGGCAGGGAGGAGGAAATGGGGGGGGGGGGCTTTTGATTCTCTGTCTAATCATCAGAGTTCTCATTCAACGGAGAAAATGGTTCCTGTGTTTCTGAGCAACTCTCATTCGTGCTGTAGCATCTGCCTCACTCCATCTCCCCGTCAGCCAGAGACATGGAAATGACTGCTTTGTGCTTTTTATACAGCCATCTCTCCAAGATGCATAAAACATATGTTTCCATGCAGTCTCCCGTGTGTGGTTTTGCATCTACTGAGACAGAGAGAGAGAGAATGAGAGAAAGACAAGAGAGAAACACTTGAGTTTTTGAATGGTTTTGCAGAAACGCGAAATGTTTATTTAAAAAAAGGCAGTACTTTTGCCCGTTGTTGGGATCATTTCACACGAAAGGGGCTTTTTAAAGCACATCTGCAATCGAATAGAACATAATAGCACCTTGTGCGTGTATAACAATCTATTTCAAGAGAGAGAGGTCTGGGTGCCGGTATACATTTACCTAATCAAGATATTTGCATAGAATCCATAGGGAGTGAGGATTATAATGTAGGTTATTTGATCTTGGCGTATACTCAAAACCTTCCACATCTCCTCGTGCTCCGCTTCATTGTTATAATAGAGATGTACCGTGCGCGAACAATCTTTTTATAAAAAAAATATATATATATTTAACCACTCCTTTTTTTTTACTCACTGGAGAGTCATGATACGTGTTTCTGTGTGACTTATTGATTTGAGTCGTTCGTTTGACCCGCTGTCCGCAATTAATTCTACAGCAGGATTGATACGCCCTTCTCCGGCTCAGCAGCTTAGCAGACGTGCTCCGACCAAAAACAACTGATGTGCGCGCGCATGAAAATAGATCATGTTGCAAGCAGCATAGCGAGGAAAAAGACATGTTTAGACCTGATAATTGGTCACGTCGTGCAAAAATGAATGTAATTCATTGCTTATGGAATGTTTTGATGGACACAGATTTGTAGAACCAACACACACTGCTCCGCAATCTCAATATATATTGTGCTTATCACCCTCGCCGCAGTCAAGCAATTGCATTCCGCAGCCTAGTCTGGTTGCGGGCCACAACTAGACATCGTTTCAAAGGAATCAAGGAGTAACCTTATGTGGACGCCTACCAATCACAAATGCATATGGTTTAAAGCACACTTATATGACAACTTCTATAAGCCCCGTATAGTAAACGAAATGGCTTGTTGAATCACGACTCTTTCGAATATTCCATTCATCATTCACCGTTAGAGGGTCCGGTGTGCTTTGGGCATTACATACTCAAAAGAGAGAGAAGGGAAAAAAATGATTCGAGACATTCGTTCTTTTTGACCCGAACAAGTCGAAAAGATCTGAGTCAGAATAAAAGAGCCGAACTTCCCATCACCAATAATGATCTGCCTCGTCCCTCTTGTCAGGGTTATCGTCAAACTATTGTAGAGATGTAGCACAATTGATAGAAATGCATTTACACCTACACCCCCTTCAATTTGGGGAAGTGAACGTGTGTGTGTGTGTGTGTGTGTGTGTGTGTGTGTGTGTGTGTGTGTGTGCAGGCAGGTATGTGTCTAATGGAAGGCAGGATGTTACAGTACAAGTAAATGATGTTGAGGTAAATGAATCTGCCTGTGTATGTGTGGACGTTGGCCTGATGTCCGTAGCCTGCCACTGACCCCGGGGAGTAGTGCTTTGATTCCAAGCAGATGGGGATCATGGTTCCTGGTCTCCTGGTGCAGCCAACAAGGCAAATTATGGCCTTCTGTCCTGAAAAGGAGCTGTTAGGCCCTGACAGCTGTGATCGGGGACGTTGGGCTGTTTTCACAATATGGAGCATCACACATACACACAGACACCCTTATTATATCCCTGCTATATATATTTTTAAAAAGAACAAAATCCCTTGCCTAATTTACAATGCCTGCATTTTTATACTCACTTTCTCGTATATCTGAAAGAGGTAGGGTAAAAAAACATGGAAAAATAAAAGCCACCTAAAGACCTAGTCATGATTCTTTCATTTTCACTGAGCCTGTAACCAAAATACAGGTATAGCGCAGAGCACATGGGAGTAGGGTTCTATTGCATTGACAGGCACTGCTCAGGCTCATACGGTACACAGACCGGTGCGCCATAACCAATCAGAGCTGCAGTAGGCCTATATGCAAATAGCCAATAGCCATATATGGTTCTTTGCCATTTACTTTGAACTGGACTGTGTTTGCAGTATGAGCGGTTGGGAGTAGATGCGCTTGTTTTGAGATCAAAGCCAGAGCTGCATGTAGCCACGTGTGCACATGTTGTTCATATCCATTGCTAGTTAGTGAGTTATTATCTCAGTTATAGATCATTTGTAGTCAGCAATGGGGGAGTGGTTGGTTCCTACAAGAGCGCAACAGTTGTGCACTTCTAGCCATCTTTGAAAAACGAGTCAAGTAAATACGTTTTTTTTTATGTCTTAAAGGGCCAGTGTTGTATTTTGAGGTGGTCTTGAATAAGCTAAGTAGCCAATAGGCAGAGTGTAGTATGATTAGTCTGATTCTCTGTAATAATGCTATGGGAATTTAAATATATTTTATTTTGTAAAGTGGTTTCTAACAATCAAACAAGAAAACATTTTCGGTCACCTCCTTGTCTGAAGGACAAGTAAATAAACAGGTTCATGTAAAGCCCTGCATGTTTTTTTCTCCAAAAGTCTCTACTTGGCCACTCTTAAAATGGCAGCTTAAAGCGTGTACAGCCTCAGTGTTCACAGTAAACTCGGGCCGGAAGATGCACAGAATTTTCACCACGTCCAAGTCTGCACTTAGCAGACCTGTAATGTGCTCACAGTGTCAAAAAGAATTGTGAGAATATTGCCCCCCACCCCTCCTAATTTGCCAGTTACCCACTGATATGTACTGATATGTATAAAAGGGGTATACCTGCAAATATATGGTAAATTAGGGGCTGTTTGAAAGGGGGTCGATAACATTGCCTTATATATTTTTTTGACAGGTAACATACCACATCTTCTGTGCGCGCACAGAGAGACACACACACACGCGCGCAAAGCCATTGTCTTTCATGTGTGTGCGACCAGAGGGAGCGTTTGATGGGCGAGGCTCCCGCACTACAGAGCCAGTCACACAGCGACACACGACCCTTTCATTTCCATTTGAACTGCTGAATTCAACTGCAAAGAGTCATTGGAACAGAACAAACTTGTGTTTGCTCCACAGAATCACAAGAACATAACAGGCCTTGATGAGTGCTTCAATAGAGAGCTCAGCTCCTGGTAAAACAGCCCCACCACTAAGAACAGAGATCAAACCAGAACGACTTGCTGGTGTTAAAGAGATCCGTGCCACTTCTCCCTACCACTAAACACTACATCAGCAGCAGCCTCAATAGAGAAAGTACCAGTGCGGCTGGTACACACCTGAGCAGTCCGGCTTAAATAGAAAATCTTCACTGGAGCACACCGGCTTCAATGGAACAGGTCAGTTTCACTCGGGTGGCTCTGTTTCGTTGAAACCACCTTGCTTCAGTAGAACAGTCGTGGCTGGCGTGGAACAGCTGAGCACCGTTGGAGCAGAGAGATTCACCACAGAAACCCGAGCTCTGGAATCCCCAGCTCCACCTTCCAGAGATCTACAGTGCACGGCCATGGGAAAGTGTTGCTGTAATCGGGGGGAATGAGAGTTTTTCAGTGTGCAGATGAGGGCGTTTTAGAGGACAGAGGAAGAGGCAGAAAAGGATTGGCAAAGGAGGTATCAGATAGGATACCGTAGCGCGGATGGTCATCCCAGTTCTCGCAGCAGGAACGTAGGTGGACGTCGGCTTAAGCTGGTCTCCCTCTGTCCAAGTATTCTTAAATCAAATCAAATCAAATTTATTTATATAGCCCTTCGTACATCAGCTGATATCTCAAAGTGCTGTACAGAAACCCAGCCTAAAACCCCAAACAGCAAGCAATGCAGGTGGAGAAGCACGGTGGCTAGGAAAAACTCCCTAGAAAGGCCAATACCTAGGAAGAAACCTAGAGAGGAACCAGGCTATGTGGGGTGGCCAGTCCTCTTCTGGCTGTGCCGGGTGGAGATTATAACAGAACATGGTCAAGATGTTCAATGTTCATAAATGACCAGCATGGTCGAATAATAATAAGGCAGAACAGTTGAAACTAGAGCAGCAGCACAGTCAGGTGGAAGTTGAAACTGGAGCAGCAGCATGGCCAGGTAGACTGGGGACAGCAAGGAGTCATCATGTCAGGTAGTCCTGGGGCATGGTCCTAGGGCTCAGGTCAGTTGAAACTGGAACAGCAGCATGGCCAGGTGGACTGGGGACAGCAAGGAGTCATCATGTCAGGTAGTCCTGGGGCATGGTCCTAGGGCTCAGGTCCTCCGAGAGAGAGAAAGAAAGAGAGAAGGAGAGAATTAGAGAACGCACACTTAGATTCACACAGGACACCGAATAGGACAGGAGAAGTACTCCAGATATAACAAACTGACCCCAGCCCCCCGACACATAAACTACTGCAGCATAAATACTGGAGGCTGAGACAGGAGGGGTCAGGAGACACTGTGGCCCCATCCGAGGACACCCCCGGACAGGGCCAAACAGGAAGGATATAGCGCATTACCACATTAAATGCACCCAGTCTCTGCACCCTAGCCCACCCCCACAGAACAAGGGAGAGAGAGAGAGAAATGTTTGGTCGAGCGAGGGAATCAGAGGTCGCCTTGGCTCTATTTGGCTCTTCCATCAGAGCGAGTGGTTAATCTGTGCAGGGCCCTGTCTTATCTGAGCGCCTGCCAGCCCGGCCCTGGCCTGCCCACAGAGAACACATCACGCCCCTCAGCCACACGCACGCCCCCCCCCCCCCCCCCCCCCCCCCCAACCTTCCAAGGGCCACTGGAGAAGGTGGTCGCAGATTGAATTATTATTTACCTCCATTCCATTTCTCCATTTCTCTCCAGTTTGCATTCATTTGCAGCGGGCTGTCAGTTCTGCTCTCGTGTGTTTGTTTTTGAAGTAGAAGGCGTTCAGAATGTATTTGGGCGAGTCGCTGCACCTCGTGTCAGGCCGGGTCCATTGGGGCTGCTGCATCAATTGGTTACGTAGAAAGAAACAGCGGTCTCGGGGGTGTTGGGCGTGGGGCGCATTTGCAGAGGCACATGCCTAGGACAACCCTGATGACATTTGTTTTTTTTTCTCACCGAATGCGTGTGCTGTCGTCTTTTATCTGTGTCTCTTCAGGGTGACTCTTGTCTTGTCATAAAGCAAGGAGAGAGGAATAGTTTTCACAGTGACTTATCAAGTTGAACCCCTTAGTCAGAGTCGGCCTGCCTCTCACCCTAGATACTTAAAGCCACGACGCAGACAATCTGCCAGTAGTGGTCCCACTGGGTCAGCCATGAGGGATATTTTAGTCATTATTGGCCAACTC